>NC_064925.1:35214775-35516071 GCF_023897955.1 Schistocerca gregaria | reverse complement strand
TCATGTATCGCTCCCACCAGAGGGCTCATGACTCTTTGGTGAGTTCGTGCTTGGCTATCACCGGCCCCGGCCTTTGCAGCATCTTTCCCCTTCTGCGGTGGATGTCTAGCCTCTTGCTATTTTTTTCCTGTCCCTTGGGGAACATGTCTGGGATATTTTTGGTGATGTGTTTTGCATTTTCAGTAGCCTGACATCAGAACAGTCCACATACTGTTTTTTGTTCCTTTATTCTTTCTTCATTCCCCTTCTCCTATGTTTCCCCACTTCAGCAATTGAGATTCTTCCTCCCTGTGCATTCCTGAAGGCCTGCCCATGTGTCTGATGTGTAACAGGTGACTGGGTAATGTGTAATTACCAGGCCCTGGTCCACAGGTAGGGTTTGCACGTGTACTCTGGTACTGGCCAGGCACAGGGACAGGTGATTGCCTTCCCAAATTGCCAACTGGTACCTTTGTCAGGTGTTTGGGAGGTGTGACTTGGGTGACCAAAGAATCATCTGAGGGGGGGGGGGAGTAGTTGGAAGGAGCATCCCATCTCTGGATAACATGGGGCATTTTCTTGGAATAACCCACACATCTTCTTGTCAGTTGACCTCTACCAAACATAAATGGAATGAGACTCAACAATTCAAAGAACCTCCCAGCTGTACTCATGGTACCATGTACTGAAAGTGGTCAGCCCTTTGCTATGGTTAATCTGTTTATCATTCAGAAATGTGTTGATTCAATTGCCGGCCCTGTGAAATCCTGCTCCCGTTTACACAATGGCACTTTGCTTTTGGAGACTACCTGTGATTCTCAAGTGCAGCAACTCCTTGCAGCTTCACTCCTTCACATCTATTCTGTTCATCTCAAGGTCCATTGAATGCTAAAGTGTTCGCATGGTGATATCACACTAGGCTGCTAAATGATCTGACAGAGGCACAAATCCAACCTTACATTCCGAACCTGATGTGGTGCTACCAATGTCATTCTTACAACCACACTCGAATGCCCTGTTGACACCTGGCCAAAAGTTTAACCTGTGGTATGGATCCACAAGAGGGTGATTTTCCGCCTTCTTCTCCCTGCTGTATCAATTGCAATGGTAACCGTGCCTCCTCCCATGATTGTCCCATGTATCTCAATGAGTGGGCCATCCAGGAGGTCTGAGTGAAGGAGAAAGTGCCTTTCCCTGTCACTCGCAAGTTGTTGGATAGTCAGAAACCTTGCATTTTACCATCTGGCACTAGCAGTACTGTTCTTGTTACATCTTGCCCCACGAAGGACGTAGCCATGCAGATATGCGACCTCAGATTCAGCACCACTGATGTAAATTCGACAGTGTCATGGTAGCACCCTCATCTCCTCCTCCTCCTCCTCCTCCCGCTATGCAACAAGCCATCAAATTCTCGACTCGAGCCGTGAAATCACCTGCTGTACAACCGGCAGGCCAGAAAGGACAGAAGAAATATCCACACAAAGCCAACAAACATCTGAATCATCATTTGCCAACCACAAAGGCTCCAAGAAACCTAACAAAGGCAAACAATCTTCTCCTTCGCTGACTGGGAGATCCTCTTCAATGGTGTAGCCACATTATACCCTCACCTGGCCGACCTCTGTGTCGCTGGTGTGCATAGCCAACTGTTTTTCTGCCCTGTATTCTGCAGACTGGCTGAGGGAGAATGCTGAAGCCTCTATAGATCTCATTGAGCAGGTCCTTCAGCCTCTGCATCCTATTGCAGAGAGTCTTTGAAGGCTGGGACTCGGCAGCCACCGAGGTGACAACCCTTCATTTTTTTCCCTCTCCCCTTTCCTTATCATCACTCACCTCCAATGGAATGTTTCCAGCCTTAGATCCAATAAGGAGGAATTCCTCTTGGAAATGTAGTGTCCACTTTGTGCCTCCAGGAGAGAAAATTATGTCCTCACGACCTCTTTTATCTCTCACATTTCTTTCTGGTCCACTTTGACCTCTTGCATTTATTTCCGGTCCGCTTTGACCTTCCACCTGAGGACTGTATTCCATATCGTGGGGGAGTCATGCTGCTCATCCGTGACAATTTTCATAGTTAAACCATCTCAATTAAACACCCAGTTGATAGCTGCTGCAGCCTGCATTTTCCTTGCTCACTTCACATTTTTCCTCTGTACTATTTACATCCCTCCATCCTTTGGTGTCACCAGGGAAGACTTGCCCACATGGTTGGGAATTTTGCCGGCTGCTGTGACCGAGCAGTTCTAGGCACTTCAGTCTGGAACTGCGTGACTGTTACAGTCGCAGGTTCGAATCCTGCCTCAGGCATGGATGTGTGTGATGTCCTTAGGTTAGTTAGGTTTAAGTAGTTCTAAGTACTAGGGGATTGATGACCTCAGATGTTAAGTCCCATAGTGCTCAGAGTCATTTGAACCATTTTGTTGGGCATTTCCTTCACCCCTTTTTGCTGCTCGGTGTCTTTAATGCTCACCATCCCCTTTGGGGCTCTGCCAGAACCTGTGTGAGAGATGCCCTGTTGGCTGACTTTCTAAAT
Source organism: Schistocerca gregaria (assembly GCF_023897955.1). NCBI lineage: Eukaryota > Metazoa > Arthropoda > Insecta > Orthoptera > Acrididae > Schistocerca > Schistocerca gregaria. Next base: position 35,513,559 of record NC_064925.1, on the reverse strand, counting down.
CAACTCAACCTCATCTGTCTTAACACTGGAGCACCCATGTTCCTTTCAGACTCCATGCACACCTATTCCCATTTGGACCTCTCCTTCTACACTGCCCAGCTTGCCCATCATCTCGAGTGGTCCATTCTCTCTGACACATACTGGAGAGACCATTTCCATGTGTTATTGGTTTGCTGACTCCTACCACAAGTATGTGCAAACATGAATGGCAGCTTTCATGGCAAATTGGAGGCTTTTATCCTTACCGTTGCAGAACATCCCATTCCTCTCACTTTATCTTTACCACTGTGTGTCCTGGATGCTTGGTGAACCGAGACGTGCCCCAATGCAAATCAGTTCAGAGACATGCTCTCCACATTTTTAACCACTGTCCTACGATGGTGAACTGCATTTGATATAAACAGTTGCATGCACAGTGTCACTGCATTCTTTGGGATAGCAAAAAATCTAGCGGGATTTAGTAGTTCCTTGAACAGTTCCACTCCCTCTTCGGCCATGTGGGCTCACCTCTGATGGCTCCATGGAGCATGATCCTCCAATTTTCAGCCCGACCATAGCAGATGATGTCATTGTGGACCTTATTGCTATCTTCAACACCTTGGGCTGCTATTTTGCAGAGATTTTGAGCTCCACACACTATCACCCTGCCTTCCTCCATCAGAAATGATTGAAGGAGGTTCGGGCGATACTCTTCTCTTCTCAGAATCGTGACTGCTACTCACTTACTATGAGGGAGCCAGATCGTGCTCTGGCTTCATCTCCATCCTCAGCCCCAGGGCCAGACGATGTTCACATTCAGATGCCGCTGCAGTACCTTTCTTTTGTGGCAAGCACTTTCTCCTTCGTCGTACAATCACATGTGGGCAGAGGGCACATTTTCCAGACACTGGCCTGAAGCCACCCATACCTAAGCCTGGCAAGGACAAATACCTTTCTTGTAGTTATCGCCACATTTCTCTCGCCAGCTGTTTTTGCAAGGTGATGGAATGTATGATTCATGCCCAGCTGGTATGGTGGCTCGAGCCTAACAATTTACTGATGTGAATTTCGAGTGTGACCTTCTGCAGCTGATCATCAAGTCACTTTGTCAATCTGTGTCATGAACAGTTTTCTGTGGAAATACCAGACTGTGGCCAGGTTTTTTGATTTGGAGAAAGTGTGCGGCATTTGCTGGAGCACTGATGTTCCCAGTACTCTCTCCATGTGGGGTTTCGGAGACCATCTACCCCATTTACTTCAGGAATTTTTAGAAGACAGGTTTTTCAAGGTACGTGTGGGTTGTGCCTTGTTGGACACGGTGTGCCACAGGTCCGTCTTTGTTATCGCCATTAACGCTATTATGGCTTGTCTCCCACGCTATTATGGCTTGTCTCCCACCGGGCATCTCCGGCTCTCTTTTAGTTGACAATTTTGCCATCTATTGCCATTCTCCTTGGACTTGTCTCCTTGAGTGGCATCTCTGACTTTGTTTCAATCATTTTTACTCATGGAGCATCGGCAATGGCTTTCACTTTTCCACTGACAAAACCGTTTGTATGAATTTCTGATGGAACAATGTGTTTCTTCCACTGTCTTTACATCGAGGGGCTGTTGCTTTTCCGTTCATTGAATGAGGTCCATATACAGAAGCTACCAAACTACCACCGTCATACTGATATGGTGCTCTCATTAGCAAATATGTGTGCTGTTTGTCTGGCCACCCATTCTGTGCCTCCTTCTTTGATGACTCTTTGACTGACTGTATGGGATGCGTACCTCTTCTCTGTGCCTACTGGAGTTTGCTTTCAGCTATTGCTCCAGCAGCTTAACTTCACACTATCTGCCACTTTCCTGATGGAGGTGAACCTTTCATCACCTTGGCTTCATGTGGCTGCCTATGTTTACCTTGGACTTCATTCACTTCCTGAGGACACTACTCCAGACTCACTCTATCGCTGTAAGTTTCTTGACCTTCGCACAGAACTTCATGTAGTACCTTTGTGTATACTGGTAACTCTTGGGCTGACCGTGGTGTCGGGTGTGCCTTCGTCATTGGCACTGACAACATTCGGTATTGACTTCCGGAGCACTGCTCAGTATTTACAGCAGAGTTCTTTGCCCTGTGTCAGGCCATTGAGTACATCTGGCAACACAGGCTTTTCGTTTCTGTCATTTGCTCAAACGCTCTCAGTACCCTTCAGATCCTCTATGTGCTGTACACCATCCATCCCTTAGTGCAGCAGGTCCAGGAAAGCTTTCACTTGCTCACTCTTAATGGAGCCACTGTGATTTTTCTGTGGGTCCCTGGTCACATCAGTCTGATGGGAAACGAGGCCACTGATGCTGCTGCCAAGGCTGCAGTCTTCATACCTCGGCCTGCTAGTTCTTCCATTCCCCCTGATGATCTCTGTGTCACCTTGGCATCACCACTGGACTTCCCTTCATGGGAATAAGTTCCAGGAAATTAAACCCTCTGGCTGCATGGAGATCATTTTAGTCAGGTTGCGTATTGGGCACTATTTATTTAGCCATCTCCATTTGTTAAGTGGTAACCCCCACCAATTTGTGCCCATCTTCATCAAGCTTTGATGCTTTACCATTTCCTGATGGAATGCTCTTTTTTCAACTGCTTACATTCTAATTTACGTGAATTATCAGCTGTTTTAGTGAATGAGTGTGGGCTGTTGGCCATGTTTTACTTTTTATCTGTCGTAACAATCTGGTGAAGGACATTTAATCTTTAGTTCAGGACCTCCATGTCTCTATGGCATACTTTATGGCCCTTTCTCCAAGAGAAAGTCCCTGTTTTTAGCCATCTTTCCTTCCATTGATTAGGCTTAATGTGTAGTCACTTTTCATTCCTCTTTTGTCTTTGTGTTCTGTGGTTCTGAGATGGGTGCGTATGGCCTTAGTTGTTTTGGTGCCCTTAAACACAACAGAACAAAACATCATGTATTGTGGCAGGAACAAATAAACACCATTCATCAATATTTAAAATGTATTTCTTCAGTTTAAATTTGCGTTTTAAGTATCTCTTTGTAGCAGGGACCCATCATCCGTCGTCCCCCACCACTGGATATAGGCCTTATCCAGATTTTCCCATACATTACGATGTTTTCGCTTTTTGCGTCAAAGTGTGCCCTGGGTGTTTTCTTTATGCCATCAGTCCATATTCAGTTACATCATCCTATATCCTGTTTTCATATCATGAGGAATCAAACACAGAAACTCCTTAATGCATCTCCTTCATTTTGCCTTGCTGGTTTCCTGGTCCATATCCATTCCAGTTTTGTAACAGCTACTATCACATCTTTAATTCCTGCCTTTTCTCTTATCCATTTGTCTGTTTTTCTGTCACTTCTGATAATGTGGAACACACGTCCTTCAATTGCTTCTTGGGCACCCTTCAAATTTTGAACTGCCTGAGCATTTAAAGTGCATGTTTCACTTCCATAAGTTAGTACTAGCAATATTCACTGGTCATAGACTGTCACTTTAGGCCATATGAGGAATTTACTTGTAACTACAGCATTCTGGGAAGGTGAGCAGTAGGCAGACACACCATATTCACATTCTGTGGGGTCTTGGTTTGACATACCTTTCTGCTCATCCTTAAAAAGGTTTGCTGTGGTTTCCTAAACCATTTACAGTGAATACTAGATAAGCTTCTTTAAAAAGGCTCAAGTTGAATTTGTGCTCCATTGTTGTCCCATTACTGCCGACACAGTTGTCAGCAGGATGTTACACCCTAACTTTCCTCTACTTTTCCTGACTATTCTAACTTAACATCATTTTTAAACACCATCCTTCATTAGTATCTGTGTTTTTTATTCCTATCCTGTCTTCTTTTGTTCAAGATCCAGTAAGTATATCTCACATTTTGTGGCTCTTTCGACCAACAACCCAGTGTTAAAAGTACATTGTCCTTTAGTTGCACTCATCTGCCATGCTTTTAGTTGTAAAATTATTATTTTCTGGCAGTTAAGTAGTTTGTTCCTCTAATGAATTATTTTATTATTTATTGCAGGAAGAAGCTGGTGATGTACTGGTAGAAGGCTGCCAAAGTGAGAATACTCTTGGAAATGTGTTCAACAGATGACAAATCTGTTCAAAAGCTTGTGGTGACAAATCATTGTGGACACATCATTAATACTCTGAAAACATTTTGCACAGATGGAATATTAACAAATGTTACTTTTGTGACTGGGACAACCAAAGTTTGTGCTCATCTTCCTATAATCCAGTGCTTCAGTTCACATATACTAGACTGCCTCTGTGATGAAGTATACTCAGTGTACATTTCTGATACAAAAATCGATTCTCATAGCCTGAAGTTGGTGATTGATTATTTTTATACAGGAGTAGTTGTAGCACCTAATGAACTTAAAAGTCAGTTTGATAAATGTGCTAAATTTTTTGACATCAATTTTGTGGCTGCAAGGAAAGATGTGAAGCAAGAAGGAATTTACTACACGTTACCGAACTACCCTGAAACAATACTACAGGAACTGTGGGACTCACGAATTGATCCTTCAAAGTGTGATGTTATATTTGTAACAAGTGGTTATGTTCAGCTGCAGGCTCACTCTTGCATTTTAGGTGCCTGCAGTTCCTATTTGCTACACATTTTTCAAGAACATCGAAAAGAAAAACAAAAACCATTTCTATTTGTGCTGCCAAATGTGACAGAGGATGACTTACAAATTGTGATTGAGTTTTGTTATAAAGGATTTGTGGTGATTAGCAATGAAAATTCAAGGTCTGTGTACAAAACAGCAAAGCTTTTAGGTGTAGAAAATCTTTGTGATAAACTTTCCTCAGCATTTCCATATGTTTTAGAAGTTATGCAAAAAGTTGTAAATTCAAGAGAACAGAGTAGGATAAGAACATCATTCGGGGCATGTGAGGAGTCTGGTATTGTAAGAAATCCCCTGCAGGACTTGTTTTATTCTCTGTTGCAGTGTGGAAATTTAGTTGATGTTTCTATATATGTGGAAAATTCAAAACTTGAAGCTCACCTCCTTATTTTAAGCATTTTTAGCACACTCTTCAGAAATATCACAAGCAAACTCAAAGACAAATTGAGCCATACAATTGTGCTGATTAGTGGCTTAACAATCCAACATATACAAGCTTTCATTGATTATATATATAGGGGGGAAGCAGAATTTCCTGGCAGTGTGTCTGATTTCTGTAAATTCATGTCTGAATGGTTAGATTTTGATTTGCTCCCAGTGTGTGAGAAAAACAGCATAACAATGCAGTACGATAATACGGACTCCGACACAGTTAATGAGACATCATCCAGTGAAAACATCACAAACATATACTCAACGGAGAAGACTATATGCTCAGAGAATGAAGATACTGCTGAAGGAAAGGTAAGTTATGTAAAAATATTAATGATTCCGTTTTAATTGAACAAACACTAGATACTTTTATATAAATTTCGTGTTCAGGTGTACAAGAAGCTGTAGAGTTATGCAGTGATTCAGTGATATGTAATAGCACACTGACTGATGTTAATGAAACAACTACAGCAAACAGAACAACAATGACCAAGTGTGACACAAAATAATTGGATGAGAGGCAAACCAACTGATCGGCAACAGATGAAGTTCAGAACTTTAGAACAGAATTTGAAAAATGGCTCCACAGGAATGAAAGTAAATTTGCAATGGAGAAACATTAAGTATGGTGTTCCACAAGGTTTGGTGCTTGGCCCGCTCCTGTTTTTAAACATCGTTTGCCAGAGACACAGGAGAACACCAGGAACTATGATGTTTGCTGATGACACAAATATACTGAATAAATAAAGCCAGACACAGACAAGAGAATAATGAAACAGGCTTACAGCTGGTTCACTGCAAACAATGAATGCTTCATCTTACAGATACTCTTGTTCCAGATGAATAAAAGTTTTGTTCAGGTACCAGTTATGTAGTTCATGGGCATACATTGAAAGATGTAAGTCAAAATGCTCAGTTCAGCCCGATTGCACTTACAAGCCCCCTCTCATAGTATCGACCTGCCGAGGGGACTGCTAGCGTACTTTCAATTGACGCTGTTTCATGATGCACCGTTCTGGGGAAAACCAGTTATGGTAAAAATGTATAGCTTCTACAAAAGTGTGCAGTAAGAATATTGTGTAAAAGTCAGTAACTCAACATCTTGCAGAAGCCTCTTCAAAAACCTCGCGGTTCTCACTCTTACATGAAAATACATATGCTCCTTTATGGTATTTATGGTCAGTAATAAGAGTGAATTTAGGATGAACTCAGAATCTTTTTTTAATGTCCACTAATAGGTCTCTAAATATTTTTGATTAGATGGTGTATATATGAGGTTTGCTCAAAAAGTAATGGGAAGTTTTTAATTTTGAGGGATTTATAAATCTGAGTTTCAGGTTTTTTTATGTTTTTGGTACACATGTTCCTCATGTATGTATGAATTTTCAGCTGTTTTGAATGTTTAGTTTATTGTTGACAGTTCAAATGATTATTCACAATTTCGAGAGCTCAGAAAATTTTTGCTTTTTAAATAGTTTGATCAAAGAATCAGCATTAAGTTTTTCTTGCAAAATGGAATAAAGTGTAGCACCACATTTGAATTGTTGACTTTGGCTTTTGGCAAGTATACTATGAGTAAGACAAGAGTTTACGAGTGGTATAAATGTTTCAGAGAGGGTCAAGACGACGTTGAAGAAGACACAAATTACAGGTAACAGTGGGGAAGAAGTACAAAAAATGGTTGTGGAAAATTGCCGAATCACCAACAGAGAGGTTGGGGATGCTGTCAGCCTATCCTTTGGCTCATGCCAAGCAATGTTTTGGGTGTTTTGGGGATGAAATGGTACAGTTTCTTCCAAAATTGTTGAATTTCGACCATAAATGACATCGTTAGGAAATTGTGAAATGAAGTCAACAATGATCCATAACTTCTAAAGAAGGTTATAACAGGTGGTGAAACATGAGGTGTTACATCAAAAACCAAGGCCCAATCATCCCAATGGAGACTGCCTAAAGAGTCAAGGCCGGGGGGGAGGGGGGGGATAAATAAATAAATTGACAAGTTTGATCACGTGAAGGTTCTTCTCACTCTTTTCTTCGATTGCAGTGGCACAGTGCTTCATGAGTTCCTGCCTGATGGTTGTACAGCCAATATGGAATACTACCTGGGAGTTGCGTGCTGATTGTGTGAAGCAATCTGAAGAAAATGACCAGAATTGTGACAAAACTGCTTGTGGAAATTCCATCACAATAATGATCCCACTCACACCTCAATGCCTGTTCGTGATTTTTCAGCAAAAAACAGTACCATCATGCTGCCTCAGCCACCATATTGACCAGATGTGGCACTCTGCAGCTTCTTTCTATTCCTGAGGCTGAAGAGAACCACAAACGGATGTTGTTTTGCCACCATTGATGAGATAAGACGCCATAACTTACAGTGAGTCCAGAAGTGCTTCCAAGATTGGAAAAAGCACTAGCACAAGTGTATTATATCTGAGGAGGATTACTTTGAAGGGGAGAAAGTTGATGATTATGAATGAATAAAGATTCCTTAAGAAAAACAAAAATTCCTGTTACTTTTTAATCACACCTCATATACATGTATAAAGTCGCCTGGAAGCAATTGTCAGTGCACAATACTTGAACTAGTGACTTCAGTTTTCCTCAGCTAAGAGCACAAGTCATTCCCATTACCTTTTTTCAATCCTATGTGGATAACATGCCCCTCCCTAACTCCCCCATTATTGTGGGCGTTTCTGCTGTGGGGAGGCTTCAGCATTTCAACAATACAGGTTGAGGTGCCGTACATGAACCTACATCAGAGAGAGATCAGTTTAGAGTCCAGACTAACTTATCGTTCCTGGAGAGAGCTAGCACTTTTTAGCAGTTACAAGACCACAAGTGTGGATGATTTACTGATCTGGCCTTATAACATTAACCAATACGGTCTTTGTGTGTTGGTATTGTGAACAGTTGGAAGCAGGGGGGAAACTACATCTTGAGGTAATGCAGGTCTGCTTTATGATTAATGATTAATGCATCATCTTGACTACAACATACAAGAGGTAAAATAGTCCCTCATTCTGATCAATTGAGATCTCCTAGCCAGAACTACTCAGATGGATTTTGTCTTCAGGAAAAACAATTTGGGCATTTGGTGGGGTGGCATGTGGAAAATAAAATCCTTTAATCATGTTGATAAGAAGTTTAGAGAAATCAAGAAGAGACATTAAGATTTCATAGAGAAATGGATAGATTGATCTCAGATGTAGTGGGAGTTAGTCAAATGCATTGGTAGAAAAAGCAAAACTTTAGGTCAGGACAGCACAGGGCTAGAAATAAAAAATTAAATACCGGTTGTTGTTGTTGTTATTGTTGTTGTTGTTGTTGTGGTCTTCAGTCCTGAGACTGGTTTGATGCAGCTCTCCATGCTACTCTATCCTGTGCAAGCTTCTTCATCTCCAAGTACCTACTGCAAGCTACATCCTTCTGAATCTAATTAGTGTATTCATCTCTTGGTTTCCCTCTACGATTTTTACCCTCCACAATGCCCTCCAATACTAAATTGGTGATCCCTTGATGCCTCAGAACATGTCCTACCAACCGATCCCTTCTTCTAGTCAAGTTGTGCCACGAACTCCTCTTCTCTCCAATTATATTCAATACCTCCTCATTAGTTATGTGATCTACCCATCTACTCTTCAGCATTCTTCTGTAACAGCACATTTCGAAAGCTTCTATCCTCTTCCTGTCCAAACTATTTATCGTCCATGTTTCACTTCCATACATGGCTACACTCCATAAAAATACTTTCAGAAACGAGTTCCTGACACTTAAATCTATACCCGATGTTGTAACAAATTTCTTTTCTTCAGAAATGCTTTCCTTCCCATTGGCAGTCTACATTTGATATCCTCTCTACTTCGACCATCATCAATTATTTTGCTCCCCAAATAGCAAAACTACTTTACTACTTTAAGTGTCTCATTTCCTAATCTAATTTCCTCAGCATCACCCGACTTAATTCGACTACATTCCATTATCCTCGTTTTGCTTTTGTTGATGTTCATCTTATATCCTGCTTTCAAGACACTGTCCATTTCATTCAGCTGCTATTGCAGGTCCTTTGCTGTCTCTGACAGAATTACAATGTCATCAGCGAACCACAAAGTTTTTACTTCTCCATGGATTTTAATTCCTACTCCGAATTTTTCTTTTGTTTCCTTTACTGCTTGCGCAATATATAGATTGAATAACATCGGGGATAGGCTACAGCCATGTCTCACTCCCTTCCCAACCACTGCTTCCCTTTGATGTCCCTTGACTCTTATAACTGCCATCTGGTTTCTGTACAAATTGTAAATAGCCTTTCGCTCCCTGTATTTTACCCCTGCCACCTTCAGATTTGAAAGAGAGTATTCCAGTCAACAGCTTTCTCTAAGTCTACAAATGTTAGAAATGTAGGTTTGCCTTTCCTTAATCTTTCTTCAAAGATAAGTCGTAGGGTCAGTATTGCCTCATGTGTTCGAATATTTCTATGGAATCCAAACTGATCTTCCCCGAGGTCAGCTTCTACCAGTTTTTCCATTCGTCTGTTAAGAATTCACGTTGGTATTTTGCAGCCGTGACTTATTAAACTGATAGTTAGGTAATTTACACATCTGTCAACACCTGCTTTCTATGAGATTGGAATTATTATATTCTTCTTGAAGTCTGAGGGTATTTCGCCTGTCTCGTACGTCTTGCTGACCAGATTGTAGATTTTTGTCAGGACTGGCTCTCCCAAGGCTGTCAGTAGTTCTAATGGAATGTTGTCTACTCCCAGGGCCTTGTTTCGACTCAGGTCTTTCAGTGCTCTGTCAAACTCTTCACGCAGTATAATATCTCCCATTTCATCTTCATCTACATCCTCTACCACTTCCATAATATTGTCCTCAAGTACATCGCCCTTGTATAGACCCTCTTTATACTCCTTCCACCTTTCTGCTTTTCCTTCTTTGCTTACAACTGGGCCTCCATCTCATCTCTTGATATTCATACAAGTGGTTCTCTTTTCTGTAAAGGTCTCTTTAATTTTCCTGTAGGGAGTATCTATCTTACCCCTAGTGAGATAAGCCTCTACATCCTTACGTTTGTCCTCTAGCCATCCCTGCTTAGCCATTTTACACTTCCTGTTGATCTCTTTTTTGAGACGTTTGTATTCCTTTTTGCCTGCTTCATTTACTACATTTTTATATTTCTCCTTTCATCAATTAAACTCAATATTTCTTCTGTTACCCAAGGATTTCTACTAGCCCACATCTTTATACCTACTTCATCCTCTGCTGCCTTCACTACTTCATCCCTCAAAGCTACCCATTCTTCTTCTTCTGTATTTCTTTCCCCCATTCTTGTCAATTGTTCCCTTATGCCCTCCCTGACACTCTGTACAACCTCTGGTTTAGTCAGTTTATCCAGGATCCATCTCCTTAAATTCCCACCTTTTTGCAGTTTCTTCAGTTTTAATCTACAGTTCATAACCAACAGATTGTGGTCAGAGTCCACATATGTCCCCGGAAATGTCTTACAATTTAAAACCTGATTCCTAAATCTTTGTCTTACCATTATATTATCTATCTGATACCTTCTAGTATCTCCAGGTTCTTCCATGTATACAACCTTCTTTTATGTTTCTTGAACCAAGTGTTAGCTATGATTAAGTTGTGCTCTGTGCAAAATTCTACCAGATGGCTTCCTCTTTCATTTCTCTCCCCCAATCGACATTCACCTACTACATTCCCTTCTCTCCCTTTACCTACCATCGAATTCCAGTCACCCATGACTATTAAATTTTCGTCTCCCTTCACTACCTGAATAATTTCTTTTATCTCACCATACATTTCTTCAATTTCTTCATAATCTGCAGAGCTAGTTGGCATATAAACTTGTACTACGGTAGTAGGCATGGGCTTTGTGTCTGTCTTGGCCACAATAATGCGTTCACTATGCTGTTTGTAGTAGCTTACCCGCACTCCTATTTTTTTATTCATTATTAAACCTACTCCTTCATTACCCCAATTTGACGTTGTATTTATAAACCTGTATTCACCTGATCAAAAGTTTTGTTCCTCCTGCCACCGAACTTCACTAATTCCCACTATATCTAACTTTAACCTACCCATTTCCCTTTTTAAATTTTCTAACCTACCTGCCCAATTAAGAAATCTGACATTCCACACTCCGATCTGTAGAATGCCAGTTTTCTTTCTCCTGATAACAACATCCTCTTGAGTAGTCCCCACCCAGAGATCTGAAGGGGGGGGGGGGCAATTTTACCTCTGGAATATTTTACCCAAGAGGATGCCATCATCATTTAATCATACAGTGAAGCCGCATGCAATTACGGCTGTAGTTTCCCCTTGCTTTCAGCCGTTTGCAGTACCAGCACAGCAAGGCTGTGTTGGTTAGTGTTACAAGAACAGATCAGTCAATCATCCAGACTGTTGCCCCTGCAACTACTGAAAAGGCTGCTGCCCCTCTTCAGGAACCACATGTTTGTCTGGCCTCTCAACAGATACCGCAACGTTGTGGTTGCACCTACGGTACAACTGTCTGTATTGCTGAGGCACGCAAGCCTCCCCACCAACGGCAAGGTTCATGGTTCATGAGGGGGGGGGGGGGGGGGTAAATATGGATAATACATTATTATTCGTGTATAAATACGGGTAATACATGAATAATAATAATGAATAAGAATAATAATGAATAAAAAAACAAACTAACTACTAGAAACAACACAGTCAAGCCAAGGCAGACACAAAGCCAACACCCACCACAATAGGACAAGTTTTTATGCCTACTAGCTCTGCAGGTGATGAAGAGATTGGAAGAATTTATGATTACATAAAATAAATTATTCAGATAGTTACAGGAGACAAAAATTTTATTGTGATCGGGGGTCTGAAATTGCGCAGAAAGTAGTTTAATCATTTCCAACATTTGTTTAAGTATTGTGAAAGAGTGCTGTATTTGCATAAGCGACCTGGAGACACTAGAAGGTTTCATATAGATTATGTAATGGTAAGAAAGAGATTTCGAACCTGATACCTGCCAAACATATGCGGGGGCAGGTGTGGACTCTGGGCATAATTTATTGATTAAAAGTTCTGGATAACTCAGAAGATACTAAATTTAATTGGCAAAGTCGAATATATAAAAATGCAGCAAATAAAGCAAGTAAAAGGGAATACTGACCTCTAAAAATGAGACTGACAGAAAGTGCAAAATAGCAAAGCTAGAATTGCAGACTCAGAAATGTTGAACTGTACAAGCATGTATGACTAGCAGAAAAATAGATTCCACCTGTAGTGAAATTAAGGAAACTTTTGGAGAAATGAGGAGCAGCTTTATGAATGTCAACAGCTCAGATACTGAACCATTACTAAGTAAAGAAAGAAAGGCTAAAAGGTGAAAAGATGATACAAAAGAAATACACTTTGAGGTGAAGTCATGGGACATCTCCTAATATCGTGGTGGACCTCCTTTTGCTGGGCGTAGTGCAGCAGCTCGAGGTGGCGTGGACTTAGCAAGTTTTTGGAAGTCCTCTGCAGGAATATTGAGCCATGCTGCCTCTATATCCATCCACAACTGCAAAAGTGATGCCGGTGCAGTATTTTGTGTGTGAACTGACCTCTTGATTGTGCCCTATAAATGTTCAATGGAACTCATGTTGGGTGTTCTGGATAGTCAGATAATTTGCGTGAATTGCCTAGAATGTTCTGACATGGCACATTGTCACCCATAAAAATTCTGTCATTGTTTGGAAACATAAAGCCCACAAAAGCTGCAAATGGTCTCTGAGTAGCCATACATAACCATTTCCTGTTAATGATGGATTCAGTTGGACCAGAGGACCCAGTTCAATCCATGTAAACACAACCCACAACCTAATGGAACCACCACCAGCTTGCACAGTGCCTTGTTGACAGCCTGAATTCATGAAGTCTGCGCCCACTCGAACCCTACTACCAGCCCTTACCAACTGAAATCAGAACTCATCTGAGCAGGCCACAGTTTTCCAGTCATCTAGGGTTCAACCAATCTGGTCACAAGCCCACGAGAGGTGCTGTAGGTGAAGGCACTAATGTCAGTTGTCTGTTGCCATAGCCCGTTAATGCCACATTTTGTTGCACTGTCCTAACAGATACATTCATCATATATCCAACATTGATTACTATTTCATGCAGTGTTGCTTGTCTGTTAGCACTGACAGCATTACACAAATGCCCCTGCTCTCAGTTGTTGGCCACTTTATTGTTTGTGGTGAGAGTTACGGATGAAATCTGGTATTCTTGGCTCACTCTTTACACTGTGGATCTTGGACTATTGAATTCCCTAATGATTTCCAAAATAGATTGTTCCATGCACATCTAGCTCAAACTATCATTGCACATTCAATGTCAGTTAATTCCCATTGTGCAACCGTGATCGTTTTGGAAACCTTTTCACATGAATAATCTGAGTACAAATGACAGCTCTGCCAATATATTGCCCTTGTACACCTTGTGTACTCGATACTACCAACATCCAAGTGTCCGTATTGCTATCCCATGACTTTTGTCGTCCCAGCACACAAAGGAAATGAAATTGGAGACAATTTAATGGAAAGGGATGGAGAAGTAGATGAGGTAAGAGATGTCATGTTATGGGAAGAATTTAATAGAGCACTGAATGACTAAAGTTGACAAAAGGCACCTGCAATAGACATCATTCCCTCAGTGCTATCGAGATTCTTGGAACAGCCAGGCATGACAAAATATTCCAACTGCTGTGCATGACATATGAGACAGGTGAAATGCCTATAGAATACATGAAAAAAAAGTAATAATTCAAGTTCCAAAATGGCAGATGCTGACACGTCTGAATGTTACTGAAGCATTAGGTTAATGAGTCATGGTTGCAAAATAATGACAAGAACTGTTTAAAAAAGAATTGAGGAACTGGTAGAATCCAATCTTGTGAAAGATCAGTTTGTATTCCAGAGATATGCAGGAAAATACAAGTAAGGTAGTTACATGTTCCGTAGATAATTTAAATGATTTCTTTTATTGAAATGATGTGGAATGAGTTAGTTTACAGGGCATGTATAGATGATGAGTATTAATTTAAACAAACACATCTTGTCCTGCTCATGCAACTGCATTTAAAAACAAAGGTTTTTTTTTCTTTTACAGGTTACCAGTTTTTAAACAGGAATTCCAATACTTAATGTAAAAACAGCTATACTGAACTGATGACCCACCATAGAAGACAGAATGGATAATGGCAAAGCTACATTTATAATGTTTGTAGATTTAGAGAAAGCTTAAGATAATATTGTGCTGTACACTTCTCTGAAATTTTGAACCTAGCAGGGATAAAATAGGCCCACAGGCAGCAAGGTGCTATCTACAATTTGCACAGCAGCTGGACTGCTATTGCAAGAACTGGACATAAAAGGGAATCAGCATTAGTCGAGAAGGGAGGGAGACGGGGTTGTGGACTGTCCTCAATGTATTCAGCCAGTAGATTGAGGAAGAAGTAAAGGAAACCAAGGGGATATTTGGAAAAGGAATTGAAGTTCAGGGAGAAGAAATAAAAACTTTGAGGTTTGGAAGATCAGTTGAATGGAAGTTTGCTGATAGCAGGCTATAAAATTAATATAATCATAAGTGAAACAGTGGTAACAGAATGTAATCAGATTAATTCAGGACAAGGGAATTAAGATTATGAAATGTGACACTAAAAATAGTTGATGAACTTTGATAATTAGGCAGCAAAATAACTGGTGATAGCAGAATTAAGAAGACATAGAATGGTGACTAGCAATACAAGAAAGTATTTCTGAAAATGAAGAATTCATTAACATTACATAAATTTAAATGTCAGGTAAAGTTTACTGAAGCTATTTTTCTGGAGTGTAGTCCTCCACAGAAGTGAAACACAGTGGATAAGGTTGCTTTTGAAATATGATGCTACAGAAGAATGCTGAAGATTAGATGAATGAGTTGAATAACTAATAAAGATGTACTAAATCATATTAGGGAGAAAAGAAATTTATAGCACAACTTGACAAGAAGAAGGGATTGGTTGATAGAAAACATGCTAAGATGTCAGTGAATCATCTATCTGTTAATGGAGGTTCAAATAGACGGGAGTTGCAGTAGCTAGTTGGATATGAAGAGGCTTGCACAGGACAGACTTGCATTACACCAGTATTCAGACTGAAGATTGCAACTACAATAACTTGCATTTTGCTGTGCTTGTGCCTTCAATGGCAAATTGGTAAATTAGGATCATAGACCCAATGTTTCTAGTCATATGGTCCCTAGAAGAAACGTTTGATGTATTTTTGTGAACCTTTGTGATGACCAGGAGAGCAAAGGATTCTTGTAGTTCATGACAATCACTATCTATGGTGCACAATGAGGATGTAAATTAGTGCTGGTGCACTGTCTTCTGGAAAATAATTAATTATGATAAATACTGTGTGATTATAGAGGAATGTATGCAAATACTGTAATGAACCACTTTCAGCATCCCAGTTTTGTTATCTAGCTGAATATGTCTGTTCTCTCTCTCTCTGTCTATTTTTCCCAAAGTTTTTGCTAGCCTCCTTTTTTACACATAATCTGTGTGCCTATCTTGATTGGTTTTAACATTTGAATAGGCTTCTTGTCAGCTACTTTCACAAATCTCTTTTCACTGACCTGCCATAGCCCATCCATCAGAGGAGTCATTATGCTCTAAAGTTTCTTTGATTAACTTTTATTAGTCCTTTCTTTATAACAACAGCTGGTTTGTCTCAAGCTCTATCGTTTTTTATACCCTTCTTGGTATACTTTTTATTTGCCTTCTGTAATTGTGATTTTCAGTTAGTGTATTTAAAAAGGCAAGGTACTTCAAAGAGCGATAAACAGCACAATTTCTCTCATTTACAGGCATCACCACCTGACACACGGCCTGTTTCAGAAGAAGAAGAAGAAGAAGAAGATGATGAAGAAATCCTGGACAACTTTAATGAATATCAAAACAATTTGGGGCTGGTGTGTCACAGTTGCAATGAGACATTTCCAAATCGGCAGCAGTTTAAACAGCATCTGAAAATTCATCCTGATGCTAAAATGATGAAATGTAAATATTGTGGCAAAGGCTTTGAAAAACCCAGTCAGATGAGACTGCATATTCGGATTCACACTGGATCGAAGCCATTTCAGTGTGACGTGTGTGGCATGAGGTTTGCTGCAAAAAGTTCACTCACTAAACACAGAAAAACTCATACAAAAGACAAGTCCGTGTTGTATGCTTGTGATGTGTGCAATAAATCCTTTAGTCGAAAGGAGTATGTGACAGAACACTTACGAACTCACACTGGCAGTAAACCGTACGAATGCTCCATATGTCATAAAGCATTTGTCGGAAGGACAGGTCTCAATCACCATAAAAAAATTCACACAGACAACAATTCTAGGAAAAGTACTGTGTGTGAGATATGTGGTAAAAACTTTACACGTCACGCACTGTGGACACACATGAAATCGCACAATAAAACTCATCGTTGTGAACTTTGCGGTAACTTATTTTCAACTAAAACTGCTTTAAAAATACATATTGCTGGCTCTCACTTAGGTCATATGAGCCACCAGTGTGATATCTGTGGAAAAGGTTTTATGCAGAAGAACCACCTGCTACGGCATATGGACACACATATAAGAGAAGGTCAAGATGAAGACAAATTTTCATGTGACAGCTGTGAAAAGAAGTACAAAACTGAAGAAAAACTGGATTCTCACAGAATTCGTGAGCATTCTAAACCTGGTGAACGCCCCTACTCATGTAATATATGTAATAAGAAGTTTTCAGGTCGCAGCACAGTGATTTACCATCGGCGAACGCACACTGGTGAACAACCACACGAGTGCACCACTTGCGGCAAAACCTTTACTCGCCCTGACGCACTGCGACAGCATACACGTTCCCACACAAATGAACGAAAGTTTAGGTGTTCAGTATGTAACAAGAAATGTTCCAGCAGAGATACGTTAAACAAGCACCTCAAGTCCCACAAGGGCACAGAAGACAAAGGTGATACCACTACTGCTGATAATGTTCCACCTGACGAATGTGAGAAAGTATGTTCATTAGACAGAGACCAGTGTTCACATTCCACACTGCACACATCCTCAAGACCCCATCGGTGCAACATTTGCCGAAAATCGTTTCGTTACCGTGACAGTTTAGTTAAGCATACCCAGATACACTCGTCAGTTAGCCTACAGTTACCAGGAGCAAATGAATTACCCAGTCTATTTTCATTTCATATGTGTGAGCAATCATACACTCAGGAGTGTGATGAAGAAACTCAGAAAAACACCAGTTTTTGCACTGTAACTGAATTGTTAAACCACAATGAAGCACAAGAATTAAGTGTCTCTTCAGCAGCTGTAACTAATAGCAGTCTTGTTTCTGAACTGAAAAATACTGCTTCAGGATCAGTCGCAACGCGGAGGCCGTTCAGTATAACTATTGATGGAAATCTGTGCTGCAATTCTGATGTGTTGTTACCTACTGATGATAGTATTGTAGCATTAGTGCCTGCTCTTTCACAAGAAGTGTCTGATCCCATTGCAAAAGCCCCACACAATGACAAAGATCAAAGCACTGCAATTACAGAACAAACTCCTGCAGTTCCAACAACAGACAGAGATAATGTACCACAATCGGAGCCATGTTTTTCAACAATACTTTCAAAGTCATTTGAACTCCAGGCCATCTGATGTTTGATATACATTTTCTTCAGGGCATAGAAAATGACTGTAGACTTGAAATTATTCTTTTTGTAAGTTTCTATAAAATGTTTTCAGAGTACACCTTTATGCTCTCAAATTTTATTTCACCTGTAATAATCTCACAAAGTGCACAGTGGCAGTAATACACAAACTACTCAACAAAGTACAGTACAGCTTTTAACACATTCTTTATTAAAATCAAAGCATAAAAAGTAACCCTACTTAAGTGTATCACTGAAAAGATTGTCTTTTTCTCTTACTCAATCAAACAGTATCAGCCATGTACCATTTACTGCAAAAGTTACAACTTCAAAGCAAAAGGAGTGCATTGATGTGCGCATCTGAAGGTTATCTGAAGAGTTTGTAAAATACAAGAAATGCTCTGGAAGACCAGGTGAGGCACTTCTGGTAAGCTGCCGGCAAGAAAACTGCTCTCAGAGGGCAAGAGCCAACACTGAAATGCAGACCCACAGACAATTTTAATCTGTCAGAACATTTCATTTAATTAAATGTATACTCACCACTGCAAGGTACCAACTCTCACTGTACAAGCTCCTGTAATGAGTGTAAGACGCTGGGAAAAAATCAACTGTTCAAATCCAAATGCCACCTTCCCAACTTTGGTTTTCCGCGATTTCCCTAAATCACTCCAGGCAAACACAAGGATGGTTCCTTTGGAAGGGCACAGATGATTTCCTTCCCCATCTTTGAATCACTCCGAGCTTACAACCCATCTCTAATGACCTCAATGTCAATTGGGTGTTAAATCCAGATCTTCCTTCCACAAATAACTGTGAAGCGCACAGCAGAGGGTGCGTCCCACTGTGCCATGTATTCTGTAGCCATTCATGCTACCCTCCATTTTATATGTTCTGTATCTCCTGTTAGTCTTATATTGTATGGTATCACCCACTCGAGCAAGATTCCAAGTGTTACATCAGCAATCTCCTTTACAGACTGACTACATTTTTCCAGTATTCTACCAACAGGCCAGACTCTGCCACTTTCTTTACCTAAAATTATAATTACAATTTTTACCCACAGAATTTGTTATATCCAGTAATTTGTATGAGTTGCCTGATTCTAGCTGCAACTCATTGATATTGTAGTCACAGAATACTATGCTTATGTGTTTAATGAAGTGAATTCATTTGTTCTCTATGTAGATAAATAATTTGGCAGACAGGGTGTTGGAAAAATGTAAGTTGATGTCAACGAGGAGGAAGAACAAACCTGTAATGTTAAGATACAGTATTACTAGTGTCCTGCTTGACACAGTCAAGTTGTTTCAATATCTGGGTGTAACGTTGCAAAGCAGTATGAGATGGGAAAACTGTGGTAGGGAAAGCACATGGTAGACTTTGGTTTATCAGGAGAATTTTAGGAAAGTGTAGTTCGTCTATCAAGGAGACTGCATATAGGACATCGGTGTGACCTATTCTTAAGTACTGCTCGAGTATTTGGGATCAATACCAGGTCAGATTGATTAAAGATGTCAAAGCAGCTCAGAGGCGGGCTGCTTGATTTGTTACCGGTAGGTTCAAACAAGTAATTGTTACAGAGATATGTTGGGGACTCCAGAGAACTGGCATTTGAAGCTGACTGCTGGACAGTTGTAGTGGTACCATCAGACATTGTGCACACGTACCACGAAGATACGATACGAAAAATTAGGGCCCATAAGGAGGCGTACAGACAGTCATTTGCCCCTCGCTCTATTTGTGAGTGAAACAGGAGGGAAAGTGACAAGTAGTGGTACAGGGTACCATCTGCCACACGCCATACAGTGGCTTGTGGAAGATCTACATAGATGTAGAATATTTCTGCAGCTATTTTAGATTGTTACATATAATGAAGAACTATAATCTGAAGCTACTGTTAATATTATTCACCAGATCATTAATGTACAATATGAATAGCAATGGCTCCAACTTGCTTCCCTGGGGCACATTTCAGTCACTTTTAATTGATTATAGTGAATATCACACACACACACACACACACACACACACACACACACACACAGAGAGAGAGAGAGAGAGAGAGAGAGAGAGAGAGAGAGAGATGCTTCCATAAATGCTGTCATAGACAGGTACAACAAAAAGATTGCTAACAACTTAATCATTAAGACAAAAGGCTTTATTCTGTGTTAGACATCACACACACACATTCACATGAATGAAATTCACACTACATGACCACCTGGTCATTTAGAAAGACAGAACCATATACACAAAGAAAAAAAAATACAAAGACAACACAAAAGACAATGGAATTCTGCTGGGATATGCACCAGAAATCAGTACGCGTAAATACTGGCTCTCTAATCAATGTTAACCTTTGACATTGGCCTTGTGGCTGCCATAAGTTCATAGATGTTGAAGCTGATTGAAAACACACACACACACACACACACACACACACACACCTGACAATTCACAATACTTGAAACAACCTAGTTGAAGGCCATCTTTCTCATTTGCTGGCAAAGAAGTCCCACTTCTGGACTACTCCTTATGTACAGTACAAAGGTAGGACTCCACAGTGACATCGAAGCCTCTCAGCACCAACTTGCATCATCAATGATACTTCACAACGGCACCATGAGGTGTGTGGGCAGTGCATGCTCTGATAGCCTAGATGTAATCTTACCCAACAGTAGGTGACTGGTGTCTAAGAACAAATGGTGCCACCCACATCTGGTGGCAGATGCAGAGAGGACCACACCATATCAAGCAGCAGACCCGGTGCCCCCAGAGAAGATTCCTACTCGTGTTGACCACGACACAGGACAGCCGTTAACTTCTGTACCTGCTTTTAGTGGGCAGGTTACCTTTTCTGACACTTGGTGAGCTCAAGCATTATGTGCAGGAAGATGTGCCAACTGTCGGTTAATGAAGACATGTCATTTCCCGGAGCAACTCAGCCTCTGCCCTAGCAAAAGACAGGGATGCTGCTTCTGGTCAGTGTACCCAATTCTCCCAGGATGGTTCTCTTCATTGGCTGCCTCCATATGTTTGCAGAGATGAACTACAGATCCACTTGTGGTGGTGAGGTCACAATGGCATACATGACAGCAGAACATCTGGCCCGTCACAAGATCTCCATCAGGCCTGATTGCCAGCTAGGAGTTGGAACGGTTGGGGTGGCTCCTTCAGTGGAAGGGTGACAACCTGTACACTCTTGATTGCAGGTCCCCCAAATTGAAGGGGGTGTTATGTAAGAGGGCTGAGAACTACTCCTAGCCCTGGTGCAGTCTCCAGTCTGTATATTGAATAGTGATTTTGTGAGTCATTTCTGCTACCATTCTTGTGGATACATGTTATCTATGCTTTTTTCTAACCACTGGATACAGTTATTTCTATGGAATTCTGTATAGGTTCTGATACTGATTCCATCAGGCCCTGGAGCCTTGTTTGGTTTAGATGTTTCCCAACACCACTAACAATAATACCTGTATTGCTCATGTTGTCAAGTTGTGCAGTTTTTGTCCTGTTTCCTTCTGGTTTATGCAGGTGCAAAGACACATCTGAAAGCTCCCTTCAAATTTCTGCTTTATAAAATTCAGTTACTATTAACAGGAACATGGGGAAAAAAGAATTCTCTTTGTTTGTGCCCTAATGTGTGACACTATGGATGCAATATTTTTCCTCATTTATGAGTAGCACTGTATGTCAGGACCTTTAGTTCATGCACATAAGTTCAACCACTGCTAAATTCAGGTATCTTATTTGGAAAAATGTCATGGTTTGGTTGGTTTTTACGGATTTTAATTTGTTAAATTACCATAAGCAGTAGAAAAAATACGATGGAGTATTCCTTACCACAAGGTGCAATGCAAAGCAATTTCAGGTACTGTAGAACTATGTCACAGTTGCTTCCATGCTCTTGAGGAGCACACCCCAGTAGTGTGTAGAAAATGTGAGGGGGGACACCTCTCTGATTAGAATGGACTCAAGCATAAAGGAGTCAGTACAAGTGCAGGCAAGAACTGTAAGATTGCACCTTTAAAATTGTACCATGAGAAACATGGTTATAAATATTCTGTGGCTTTAGTTAGAAGCAGCCAAATAAAAAGTACAAAAAAGAAATTAGGTCACAAAGCAAAGAAAAAGACAAGTCTATAAGTAGGAGTTCTATCCCAGCACCCATGCCCACGGTGGAGTGTGGGGAACTTCTCGTACAGTGCACCTCGCAGATAGCTTGCTGCTCTGCCATCACTCCAGGTACAGTCACTGCCTCTGGATTGTGGTGCAGACATTTTTGGTCCCCACTTCATGATTGGCTCATATTTAAGTAAGCCACAAATGTAAAAAGCAAACAAAAGATGGCAAACAGTGTACTGAAGTATGCATTACTCTATTGCATTTCAAATTTAAAGCAACTGGTTGAAATCAAAACAAAACTGTCTTTACTGTGATGGTAGAATACTAGAAAATTAAATTCCAAAATGTGTTATTTTTTCAACATATAGAGTGAAATAACAGTGTCCTTGTTATTGATGTTCTGTGGTTATATGTGCTGGATATTATCATTATAAAGAATACTGTCTTTCCATTTTGGTGCTGTTGATTAATTTTAATAATGAAGTAATTGGAATGAAGTTGTGCCATTCATGACTATCATACTATGCAGCACTTACAGTAAGTTTTAAACATGCTCAACATGTTACCTCATTCACTATCAAAGACCATGTTCGACATGTTTGAACAGTTTACATTGTTGCTGCTGCTTTCTTCTCTTATTAAAGAGTTTTATAATTTTCAGGCATGTTATAGCTGTAAGTGCTGCATAAGTATAAGAAAAATTCTCTTCAGCCCCTTTCCATGAATAGCATACTGCAAATACTGTAGGTGTATTGTGTATCTGATACTTTTTGAAGTTTTAACTCTTCAGCAGCCTAAAATTTATAGATATGAAATTTTTATTTAAAAAAAAAAGTAAAAATAAAAAAAGTAGATAGGTTTCGACTTTATTTTATGTTGCTTCATTTATTTTTAAACATTTACAATTAAACAGAATTAATAATTAAACAGCAGAAAAAAGTTTGTTTCTGTACTTTTATTTATAGTTCCAAAACATTCTGTAAGAATCATGCTCAATTATACAGGTCCAAAATTTGAGTGATATGGACTTTCAGTTCCTTGTCCAGTTTATCATTCTGAATGTGCTTTTGTATTACGGGTGCCACTCTTCTATCATGGTTCATTACCCAGTACACTGAATTACCTAGATATTTTTTTGCTTCAAGAGTGTTCTCTGTGCCAGTGATTGTAATGTATGCCAGATTATCTGAAAAAATATTCACAAAATATTACTCACTGCACAATTAATAAGAAAAAAATTGAGTGATAATTTGTCCCACAAAATATAAATCTATGAGAGAAACGTAAAACAAATACTTTTCTCTTGAATGAAACAGCACAACAAACAGAAAGTGAGGACAAAATTTTCGTATCAGTAAGATGATTATGATGCACCTGTTGTGTGAATGAGCAATTTATTTGCTTTAAAACACATTTTGGGAAGACATACTTCCATTATCAAGTGCTACAAACAAGGAACACACAACTCATTATTTTAATCAATGGGAAGTCCAGTATGGAACAGAACCAATATGGAAAGTTTGCTACTCACCATATAGTGAAGACACTGAGTTACTGACAGGCACAACAAAAAGACTGCTATATATTTAAACTTTTGGCCAAAAGGCCTTCTTCCATAATAGAGAAAACACACACACACACACACACACACACACACACATATATTTCTGTCATTCTTTTTCTCTGTGCCTGTTTGGGACTGAATGCCTCCTCTATATGGCGAGTAGCAATCTACTGAATCATCATTTCGCAAAGTAACATATATAATAGATAGTTTTCTATTTTGTCCATGTGGCATTCCATACCTTAAAATTCTTGTGCTAATATACAGAGTTAAAAACATGCAAGCAGCAAAACTGCATTGTCAAACACACTTGAATCTCCATTATACATCCCACTGTATAACATTGCTAATTATTGTAAATAAAATAGAAAGAAACTTCCACATGGGAAAAATATATTAAAAACAAAGATTCCAAGACTTACCAAGCGGGAAAGCGCTGGCAGACAGGCACGTGAACAAAACACACAAACACACACACAGAATTACTAGCTTTCGCAACCGATGGTTGCTTCTTCAGGAAGGAGAGGGAAAGACGAAAGGATGTGGGTTTTAAGGGAGAGGGTAAGGAGTCATTCCAATCCCGGGAGCGGAAAGACTTCCCTTAGGGGAAAAAAAGGACAGATGTACACTCGCGCACACACACATATATCCATCCGCACATACACAGACACAAGCAGACATATTTAAAGGCCTAATTTTTGCTAATTATTGACAGCACTTAACCCTCTTACTGAATTCTATTCACTGGCTATCAGTCAACAGTCATTCCCCATCAAAGATTGTAATACCTTGCTACAGGATGCCAACCAATGATTCAGCTGTCCAGTCAAAGACCTTTGAACAGCTGTCGTATAGCACACAGACCAACAGAATGTGTAAAATTATCTTATATCCTTATGAATTATGTTACAACTCTTTTAACTTTGAATCATTTATTTTTACTGCTCGCAAAATGAAATAGTTAAGATTTTGTAAGAATATTTTATGCTAGTGTGGCCGCGGTGGTCAAGTGAGTAGAGCGCTAGAGGTTCCTAGATCAATCCTGAATATGGGTGGGGATTTTTCCTCGTTCTAGTCCCTCTGGGACAGCCCCATGTCTACTCAGCCTGGTATCAAATGATTACTGGAGGTAAAAGGCGGCCGGAGAAATGGGCCTGAACTGGCTAAACAAGATCGGAAATGTAAATCTCATCTCTTTCAACTCCTTGGAGATGGTCTCTTGGTATATGCAAAAGATAAGGTAACCTCTTGATTTTGTGGACATCTCTGTGCAATTGCTAGTCAACTATTGTTGAGAAAACAACAGTTAATTGTGAAATTTAATGCAACAAATGATATGCCAGTTAATCTTTTTCTAAAGTTTGATAAATGGATTCAAGATTTATGTTCGACTAAATCTACTATCAAAGATATCAACATTGTGTGCAACCTACTTTTAATGATGCCTGCAGAATACAATGAAGTGGTTATTGTAATCAATGGAAACACTCTCTCGCAAAGAAAGACTTTACGCTGAGTGGAGGGAGGGGGGGGGGGGGGGGGGGCAATCAGATGCCAACAAGGGGAACTCATACAACTTCACTGGTCAATGTTGTGAAAAGCCTGGTCACAAAAGGGCTTACTGAAGTGTGAAGTTACCAAACAAGAACTCGGGAACCAGCAAACATCAAGGAGGAAGATGGTTTTTGTTTTGCAGCATCACGTGAGTACCAATCAATGAACAACATAAATTGGTTCTTGGACTGGAGCAACGGAAAACTTAATTAAATGGTTTTAGCATCATGTTTGAAAAAGCTTACGGTTTAAACAAAAAAGGAAAGAAACTATTGCCACTGCAAATAGGAACGAATCTCAGTTATATTTTTAAATTTTTTGCAATGTAAAGCCTTGTCATCTGCTTCATCTGAATCTCATGTGAAACTGTGGCACAGAAGATTAGGCCATTTGAGTTACGATAGTACTAAACGCCTCCAGTCACATGTTGACAGTATGGAATTGGACACACCAACAATCCCCACCAGTCGATGCTAAGATTATGTCAAAGAAGAACAATTACAGCTGTCATACTGTCACAGTCATCTCGAGTTGATCCACAGTGACCTGTGTCGGCCAACGTCACTGTAATCATTTGACAAAAAGAAGTATATCCTCGTCAGAGACTTTATACATTTCGCAGTGGCCTAAGCACTGGAATTGAAGTTGGAGGTACTCGCTACCTGAAGATGTTTTGTGCCGTGGCTATTCAATTTGAAAATCACACGATGATTGTGAACACGTATCGAATGAGTTGAAGCACCTTTTGAAGAACAAAGAATGCAGTTTGAGTTTAAAATCAGATATAGTCCTCAGAAAATGGTGGAGGAAATGAACAGAATTCTTATTGAGAAAGCTCATCGTTTGCTACTTCAATGTAAATTAAATAAGACTTTTGGTCAGAAACGGTTTGTACTGCTCTGAACTGTGGCTCTGGAAGGAAAGGTTCCTGTAGCTTTGTGGTACAATGGGAAAGCTAACTTGAGGAAGCTGAGAGTATTTGGATGCACTACTTATCTACTGGTACCACAGGAACCAGGGAAGTTTGGCAAGCAAGTTCTTGAAGTACTACTTCACTGGCTACTGTCCTATTGACTGCAGACTTTAATGTCAGAGGAAGGAAAAATAGCTAAAGGAAGGAATATTGTTTTCTATGAAGGAAGATTTAACTTTGATAGTGCACTGATTGAGGACTGGATTCCAGAACGTGTACAGGGATAATCAGAGAAGGAACACAAAGGTGATAACAAAAGAGACTTTACCGAAGAAAGTGTTAAGTCAAATAATGGGAGTCACAAAAGAACTGGCATACCAGAACTGACCGATGACAGAGAGGAACTGAAAAGGAAACTGTTAGATGTTCTACCAGGAAAAGAGGAACCTTCTGAAATACCTGGATGAGTATGCTGTTCGTGCACTGAAAGCTGAATCGTCTATCAATGCTGAATTGAAAAGCTACAAGGAAACTGCAGCTTGTGAAGGTAAGAAATACTGGTTTAAAGCTAAAGTGGATGAAACTGACTCTATAAAGGAAAACAAGACTTGGACCATTGTTAAATTACCCCCTGGAAGGAAGGCCAATGGTAGTAAGTGGGTATTCAAATTGGAGGAGGACAAGGATGGAAATATCGTAAGACATAAGGCTAGACTTTTGGGTGCCAGGAGTTCACAGAAAAAAAGATTTGGCTGTGCGGAAACATATGCACCAGTGGCTCAACCTGCAACTGTTAGAATAATGCAAGTTACTGCAATCCAGCAAGGACTGGTTCTCACTTATGCTTTTCTTCAAGGATTGCTCTAGGAGGAAATATACACAGTTATTCTTGAAGGAGTGGCTATTCCTCAAGAACTGAAAGACAACTGGTTTGGTTTGCAAGTTACAGGAATCTTTAAACAGCTTAAAGCAAGCACCACTCGCATAGAATCATTCTATTCACACATTCCTTATTTCTTAAGATTCACTCAGTCAGAAGCAGATAAATTTCTTTACTGTACGATTTTAAAGGAACTTCTCATTTACATTGTGATCTATTCTGATGACAGGAAATAACAGAGAGGAAATGGTCAGAGTGAAATTTGATTTAAAATACAAGTTTAAAATAAAGTAACTGAGAGAACTGCAACCATACTTGGGAATTGAGATTCTAAGGAACAAAGGAGATACATATCTGAGCCAAACGTTGTATTTGAAGAGTTTGTAAGATTGATACAACATACAAGATGGTCAAGACAACTACAGATGTTAGACTGGGCATAAAGGAGAGAAAAAGGATCAATAAGCTATGCAAAGTGTCAACTGGATGTTTGATGCACGCAATGACAGCACCAAGACCAGATTTGTGTGCTGTGGTCAACTTCTTGGGCTGATATCAAAACAATCCATCAGAAGAACTCTGAAGATGCTGGAAAAGAGTTTAGAGCGATATTAAGGGAACCACTGATAATAAATGACATTATTGAAAAGGGAATCAAGGAGTTCTTCTGGCCTATGCCATGCAAACTGGAACAAGAAGGAAGATCTGTTACTATTTTTGATGACACAGTCTGTTGGGCAACAAAGAAACAGATTAGTGTTGCTTTGTCTTCTACAGAGGGAGAATATGTAGCTCTGCCAACAACTGCTGCTGAGTTACTCTAGCTGAAATACTTGCTGGACAATATTCAAATTCCACTCCAGCTATCACATCGTAATCACTTCTGTACATGGTTACTGAAGAAATGAGAATATCACTGGTTGAGGAACACGAACATTAAGATATATGTTTGTGCGTCAACTTCACCACTGCAAAAACATCACTGCCGAGTGTGAACATTTGGAGGACCCGATTGCAGGCATACTAAACACTTACCAGCCCTTAGATTCACTGCTTTGAGAACCTTGTTGGGTTTATCTTAATTTCTCTTAATATTAAATGTAAAATCATTATGGTGAGGAGGGGTGTTAAGATTGCAGTTTAATAATTATATCTGTGACTTACATCGAGTAATTTCACAGATTTAAAAACATAAATACTTGCTGCCATTTTTCATTGCTCAATTATTTGTTCAGTTTGATAAAATCAACTTTTAACATTTTGTGAGTGTTATTTAAGAGTGAGAAACTGAAAATTTGTCAGTTCTGATTTAATTCTCTGTACAGGCAGTGTGTTAGATGCCTCTGTTTAACTTCCAATCCACAGTGAGTCAATAAATAGGTGTCTTACAGTTCAATGGTCAGAACTCTTTCTTTTCATGGCACTGCTGTCCGCTTAATGACTAATGCATCCTACGAGCCCAACTCTTGCCTGTAGCTTTTGTTTTTAAGTCCTATTTTTCGAACTAGGAGAGAGAAAATGCTAATGAAGTACACACAAAACTACATTATGAATTGCTGGTAGATGTTTAGTTAACAGTTGGCAGAATGTGTCAGAGTTTACAATAGAGACCGAGACCGCACACAATTAAAAGGAGCTAAGAAGCGTAAATCTCATTTCTAAGCCACAATGAGTTTCTGGCTATCCAATGATTTCAGTGTGTCCATTTTTTCCTATTTCTTAATCTGATAAAGTCACTAGTACACAATGCCTGGCTGCTGTGTCCAGCATTTTCGTGGCCAAGTAAATGATGAAGCAATTGCTGGTTCATTATAGGTTCTACACAGGACTCATTGTCAAAGAATAGTACTCTCACTGCACGGCCTCTCTGACACCCCACAGCAGCTGGCTCCTTTTGTCATTCCATCTGCTCACCCTACAGACAGGGAGTTATCTGCTTCCTGCACCTCCCCCCCCCCCCCCCTCCAACTTCAAAACAGTGTGTTTCTGACATGTAGCAAAGGGAAGGAAAGACAACAGTGCCTTAAAAATAAGTAATTAGAACCTCTAAGAAAACTGGACAAGTCAAGGGGGCACAGCCTCACCATCAGAATATCACACGGAGATGCCAGTACTCGACATTCAAGATTATTCACAAAAGGAAGTCAAGTGGTTGTCAATGATAACTAAGGCTTGAGCTTTTCCAGTTGCTGGAAAGATAGTCTTGTCACTTGTAATGCAAAGAAATGAATAATTATCACAGAAACTAAGAAGAGAACTTAAAAAAAATGAGAGAACTTGAGGAATGTGAAGATTATCCATAAAAGCTTGGAAATGATCCACCGGATAGTTGCACACATTAGCACACCACTTCTGGGATTTGGGGAATCATGCCAGCACTCAATCAGATCTGCCCAGCAGGTTAATGATGAGTGCTGTTGTGCCAGCCATTCTGAATGTGATTTTTAGGCAGTTTCCCACATCCAACTAGACGGATACCCAGATTCGCACACTTTTGCATGCAATTATGCTATTAGCTCATGGTCTTGTGGTAGCATTCTTGCTTCCCGCGCATGGGGTCCCAGGTTCGATTCCTGGCAGGGTCAGGGATTTTTCCTGCTTCGAGACGACTAGGTGGTGGTGCATCATCATCATCATCATCATCATCATCATCATCCTCATCATCATCCATCCATCCCCATTACAGTCAGAAGAAGGCAATGGCAAACCACCTCCGCTAAGACCTTGCCTAGTAAGGCGGTGCGGGTTTCCCGCATCGTCCCCTACACTCCATGGAGTATGGAACTTCATCATCATAATCATGGTACGCAAATTCCATCCACGAGGAGGAAAGAGTCAGCAGCAACAGAAGGTCATCTGTAGTAATAGGACAACAGGCTGGTTTTAACTTTCTTTCTGTTCAAGCAGTCTCTGACAGTTTTGTCAAACAATGGAAAAACCAGGAGCTAATCATGAAAATATTATGAAAAGCATAGATTGCTACTCACCACATAGTGGAGATGTTTAATTGCAGACAGGCACAACAAAAAGACTGCTAAACAAGTAAGCTTTTCGCCAAAAGGTCTACTTCTGAAATAGACAACACACACACACACACACACACACACACACACACACACACACACACACACACCACATCATGTGTTTTTTTCTGCTATTTCAGAAGAAGGCCTTTTAGCTGAAAGCTTACTTGTTTAGCAGTCTTTTTGTTGTGCCTGCCTGCAACTCAACATCTCTAGTATATGGAGAGTAGCAATCTTAATCATTTTCATAATATTGACAGTTATGTCAGTTATATGAATTATATGAATGTTTTCACTCGGTCTCCAGGTTTGAGTGGTTCCATTTACATACTTTTTCATTCTTTTTGGTTATAAAGAAACCAAGACTAGGGTTGCCAACATTTTTTTTGACATGTATCTAATTTCAAAGAGAGGTACATAGCAAGTATATTTCTAAAAATGATGCATTTTGAAACTTCATGTATTTCTTTGCTTGAATGTGATTTTTTCATAATTCTGGCATTAACATTTCACTGCTATGGGCCTGTTTACATGGCCTGCTACGCAGTTCTCCATGTGTTGTGGAGGTGTATACGCACTCTGCTTTTAGTTTCCTAGAGGGCTATGGATATCTGAATGTGTCCTGAGCCACCAAACTCTCACTGCTGTGGACATGTTTTTGCCATATCCCAGTGAACAAAAAAGGTTTCAATATCTTGACTTGTTTACAAGATATGACAATTTGTATGACCGCATGATTCGCGATGCACAAGGATGTAAATGGCCATATCACACACAACCTTCCTTTGAATATAATACCAAATAACTCGAGAATGAAATGGGATATTGTTCTACTCTCAATTTTAAACAAAATTCCGATATCTTATGTACATTTCATTCACTGCAAGCTAAAATCAACCTCACACTATGTGTTTTTACCTCTGCAAGATCTTTAAAATTTCATGCAATATTTTACTTAAATTGATTCAGCACACTAACCATGGGATTAACGAAAAGAAAGTCAGTCCCTTATGAAGTGAAGATATGCAAATATAACATTTTTTCACCTAACAGTTTTCTTAAGAACAGATGATATCTATTTCAAAGCATCTGGCAAGTCTGCATGGGCAGAACTGGGCACATCATGCCCGACTATCCATTGGGTATAAAACACAATAACTCGTGAACAAAATGAGATATAGTTCTGCTCTCAATTTTAAATCAAATTTCAAATCTTACCCACATTTCATTCACTGCAGTGCAAGCTGAGATCAACCATAAGCAAAATTTATGCAATGCATTTTTACCTCTGAAAAATCTTTAAAATTTCAATCAAAATTTTACTTAATTTACTTACAGTGTAGTTTGTATTATGAATAACAAAAATAAACTCAGTTCTTTATCGAGTGAAGATATCACACTGAAAGATGCGCAGAAATTAATTTTTTACCCAATACTTTTTGAAAAATTTGATGCTAAGTATTTCATATAGGCTGGAACGCCATCTCCCAGTACAGGTACCAGCATTTGGCAACCAGTACAGCCATAACAAAAACACAGAATACAAACAGCACTTATCTAGCAGAGAAAGGGTTAAATATGGATTTTTGGTTGGTTTGAAAAAGTGAATAACTGCTGCTACATTATAAATTTATGTTTGAAGAAACAATCAATTTCTTTTTAATTTAAGTTTCTCAAAGCTCGGTCTCTCTCTCCCCAATGGCTCAAACTTGTCACCAATAATTCCTTTGGTAAATGTTAAGATGACTTAAACAGAAAGCATTTAAGATATATTTCTTTTATTGTTTAGTGGCTTAATCACTTGTTTTTTAAGCATGTCAGTTTGCAAGAAATATTTCCCATTGTGCATTAATTTCCTTAGAATTTCTTTAATTAATATAGTTTCAAAATATGAATCCCCTTTGCAGATATGGTGTGTCACATTTAATTTATCTCTAGTATTCCTTTTTACCCAGTCATACGAGTTCTCCCATTTCCATGACCAGTATGTATTTCAGCATTTTGATCAAGACAAAGTTCGCTATGAACATGTACAAAGAACTGAACTACACTGTCAAGTCATATTATACTGGCTACATGCCAATAGCCTAAATAACCACCTCTCGCAGTGCGGACTGTCGCGAGATATGCAGTAAGAGAGTCAATGAGGTTCGAGAAGGTACCGACGTGGGTGCGGAACCGTGCTGACCCTAGTGCTGTGGCCAGCTGCACTAGGTCTCTCAGCAAACATCAGGGTCACGAACAGCCTGAATGAGGTGGTCCCACACATTCCTGATTGGGATTAAATCTGGGGAGTTTGGTGGCAAGAGGAGTATGGTAAACCTCTACCAGTCCTCTTCGAACCACACATGTACACGGCAAGCTGTGTAAAATGTTGCATAATCCTGCTCGTGGATGCCATTGTGCCGAGGAGAAACACACTGCTTGTAGGGGTGCACATGGTCCCCAAGAATAGATCAATACTTATGTTAATCCCTCATGCCTACCAGAATGACAAAATCACCCAGGGAATGGCCTCTGGCCTGGATCCTTCTGGCAATTGTTGTAGGGTGTTTGCCTTCAGATGTTTCAGAGCCTACAAACCGACATGCATCTGACTAAGACAGCATAAAATGTAATTCATCTGGAAAAGGTCAGCTTTTGTCTCTGAATGAACATCCAATCGGGGGAATGGTGGACAAATTCCAGTCTTCATCGCAGATGGAAAACAGTCACTATGCGTGCTTGAAGCAGACACCTGCTGCGGAGTCCCGTACACAACAATGTTCATGATGAGTCGTTGAGGAGACACTGTTGGTGACCCCTTAGTTATCTGGGCAGTCAGTTGCTCAACATTGCACGTCTATTCGACTGTACACATCTCTGCAGTTTTCATTCGCCCGACATCTATGGCCCGTGTTACACCAGTTACCTCGGCACTGGTTTTGAATTTGCTTCGGCATCAGTTTTGGTTAGTGCCATTTTGCCATGCATGGTATATTTTAACCACAGTGGCATACAAACAGTTTACAAACTTAGCCGTTTCAAAAATTTTCTCACCCTTGACCCGAAAACCAATGACCGTGTCTTTGTCGACATCAGATAAATCACTCCATTTCCACATTATGATTGTTCATGCCTGTGAAATACTATAGCTACAAGATTGTAAAATTTAAACAAGTTTTTTTGTGCATGGGTACGGTTTGGACATATGTAGCTGCCAACTTAATTTTCTGCACGATACATTTACTTTCTACACAAATAAATCGCTGAATAAGTGTTAAATATTCGTTTCACATTAATGTACATCATAAGGACCTTCCAGTAAAACAGAATGCAATCAGTCGCTAAAATTTATCAATGTTCATTTCTTCTTTATGTACTCCTAAGGGAAATTTTATGCTCAACTTTGAACCCCAATGATACATCAGCTTAGTTAGTTAACATGTTACACTTGGAAAGACTTAATCCACAGCAATATACTAATCAAAATAAACAACCATGTGCACAAAAGAAATTTAATTTCTTTACTGTTGGTGCTGTGATCATGTGATCATATGGTTCACAGTGTCTCCGCAGAAACATTTTGCTGTGAGCCTCTTAATGCTGACACCTGCAAATAACTCAATACATGTAACTTTCTGAAGAAGGGCACTAAGTGCCCAAAACTGTTCAAAAAATTAAATTTCTTTTGTGCAACTGGTTGCTTATTATTTTGTCACATAAAACTACAGTTGCTGAGGATGGATAAAATGCTAAAAATATTAACCACAAATGATAAAAACGCTGGTTTCACTAAGAAGAACGAGTGGATATCCAGCCAACTAAAGTACTGGAAAGTGGTTTCAGCTGAAAGAATGAATACATGGTTCCACCAACATAACAAATACAGACTGATGTCACTTCAAAAGAAATAAGGAGTAATTCAGTCAATATTCAAAACTAAACTAAACTGAACTGATTGTTTTTACTCAGTTGTTTGCACAGACAGTTTCACTTGACAGAATAAATGACTAATCCACCTGATACATAAATCTACAACTGAAGTAGTCAGTTGTTTCCAACAACTGACTGAATTGACTGTTTTCACTTGGCTGTTTCTGTCATCAGCAATTCAGGCACCCTCCACCAGAACCATCACCAAATCCAATAATTAACATGCTAACACCATGAAGACATGGGATAAATGCCAAGAAAAAAAATGAAGAAACTTCATAAAAGGTTGGAAATCTAAGACTGATAGCAGGATGTTTATTAATGACAGATAAATGCTGAAGATCACATGCAGATAAAAGAAACACAAATGGTGTAAACAGATGCAATAGAAAACTGACGTGCCTACATAAATATGATAGTCTTGTGTGAGGAGATTCAGTCACAACATGCGGGCAAGTCCCTGTAGTTTCAACAGTTGCAGTAGTAGTACTAGTTTTGTTGTTTTTGTTGTTGTTGGGAAGAATGTTATTAACTATAGTAACTATTTTATTTGAAAAATAAAAGTACCAAAATACTCAAGTACATAATAATCTATGAATATGAACTGAAAAGCAGCTACTTAATTTAACTGAGGAGGTAACAGGGTTGTTACTAAAGTTCCGTTGGCACAGGCATCACAATAGCAACATGATTGCTCATTATACAGTATGCATATCTAGATTTTATGATTTCTTTGTCAATGTATGGCTTGAATCATTCCACACCCCGACTGTTTTCCTTGATGGAATCTACAGAGAAAGACGAATGGATTGTATCCCAGAAAGTTTTGTATTCATAAGTGTAATGCCATATATTTCTTTATAATGGATGGTAATGGCAATTCATATTATTCAAAAATGGTCATGAGACAAGTGTACAAAGCAACTTGAAAACAACATTTTGGGTTCCAGCAACCACATAATTTATAGGAAAGAAACTGTATTAAATTCTGCATGAAATTTGAGAGAAATTATAATGATACAAATTCAAACCCTCTTCTTCTACTTATATTATTGCTTGCACTCTGAAATGTAGGCAGATTACTAAGCCTGCCATTTTTCTTCCAACTCCTAACAAGTCATCCCTTTATCCCATTACCCAGGGAAAGGCAGTTGTGTTCCAATAGTTTGAAAATATGAGTTGTTAACACCCCATTTCATTTCAGCTTTCTTTTCTGACTGTTTCTCATTCAGAACAAAAACAAATTCTGAAAACAATAAATAAACTATTGTTTGTTATTGCCAGTCTCTTCATAATTTATATTGTATTTTGCTGACTATTCATCCTATCCTTCAGTATGTGCGGCACAGATTTTCATCTCCAATTTTCTTTTTTCCAGTACACAAATGATTTTGAGCTGACAAGTTGAACCATCATGGCATGTGTCCATAATCTCATAATCCAGTTACGTGAAAGATAGTGTGAATTGAGAGTCACATATATTACATGTGTTATATATAAAATATCATCGGCTTAGAATGAAACCATCTTATAAGTAATAATTGAGATCCAAGGTTTTTTACGTAATAATTATTCTGTAAAAAAATTTGTATCTCAACTATCAGTATGCTGATGGGAGGTGCTGTGTTCAGTGAGGAAAACAAGAAACCATGTATACTGCTAGGTGAGCATGTTAAATGAAAAAAACCATGCACAAGAAGTTTGTTTTATGTGTTTTAATAATTTGCAGCAGTTTTCAACAGCCAGGCATACATTTATCGCCACTAGGTATGTACAATTCTATTTCTATTTATCTTTACATTAATATCTTAATCAATATACCCGAATAATTTTATTTCAAAATGCTACAATTATAAATGAAAACCAAGTATAAAGGTTATGTCAGATAGAATGCAAAACTCATTAACTCAAAACCAGTTTACTTCACCTCTTGTTAAATTTGTGCTTTCTGAGATAGATTTTCATTATAAGCCGATGATGTGTATTTAAGCTGATTTCCAATGGACGTGAAATGAAACAGCAGTAAAATTACAGAGAGAAACGAATGCTAGTTGTACTAACATGACATAGTATTTCAACATCAGTCACAGAGTAGCTCTGACACTAAAATACCACAGTAAAACCAGTGAACGAAGTAGACTTACCGATTATTTTGTGAATCTTATGACATAACTGCTCAAGCAAAAGAACATTCTTCTGGGATAACAACTGATGGACAGCTTGAACAACTTTGTAAGGAACATGCTCTTTGCATAACTCATCAGGTAACAGACAAATCCACTTCTTGAATGATGGACTCCTGAGGAAGAAAAATACTTGGTTTATTATTGCCTGCACAATGGAAAAAGTAGAAAAAAAAGAAAGAAGTAACGTAAAAATGAAACGTGAACTGAATTTTTGTCAGTTCCGTAAACTACATGTATTGAAGGTGTGAATTAGGAAATTTTATGAAAGCTCACCATTTTCATTTTCAAAGTGTGGTATTTTTTATTTAATAGGCAGCATCACTTTAATGATAATGGCATAAGCAAATTCCACAAATTATCCTCATTCACAGGGGTACTAAGCTGGGACCATGCTCTGTTTAAAAATTTGACTTTCATTTTGAAACGTCGTATTAAATCATTATCCCAGAGGATCACGGTCACATTGTTTCATATTTACTGTCTATGCATCTGTATTTATTGTTTTATTGTACAAAAGGTAATGCACACGTGATACTGACACATTGTGTGATCACAGCTGTGCCCTTTCCTTTCTTAATTTGAATGCCCCATTGCATATGAGGAGTACTGATGTACAATTGAGAGTGGCGGAGAAAGTCCAGCAACAATTTTAGGTCACACGAAATGAGAAGTGAGTGAAATTATTTTTTGTTTTTTCTCTCCATACACACACATTGCCTACAGGCCTATTTCAGTCACTGTCTCAATGGTCAGTAATGACCGCAGTGTGGCATAAAAAGTTAGTGCCAGCAAGGAATAAATGATTGGCAAAACTTGCCATTGCTGGTTAATGACCTATGTGTTTTCTTTCTGCTCGAAACACAACAGGAGACAGCAGCTTCCCACATGAAAAGAACAAGGACATTCCACAGTGCAGAAGTGGAATCTGTGTCAATATTGTACACACATCTACTATAGGAGTATATTTTGAAAACTGAAAGTCAAAATTAAGGGTTCACAGATAATGAGCAACTGAATAGGTTCAAGATGGGCCACACCGTGCTCCTACATGGAGCCCTTTTACAGGACTGTCAACAGTTTTTGGATGTGAAAAAGGTGATAAAAGTGACAAAATTTAGCAAACAAGGGACTAACTTTATTTAACATATGCTGACATTTACTTAAAAAATAACATTATTGATATAAGTAGAGAAATATTCCACACCAAAAAGGCTAGATAAGATCATAAGTAACTGTTTAAAAACAAGAATAAATCATTTCCTTAACTTTTTTTCTAATAACTGTCAAATGTGACATGCTTAATACTTATTTTATCTTCCTGGACTGTATAAGGGGAATATCAAACTTCTATGTACTGCACCGTTATCAACAGTAAATGTACAACTTTGGATGTTGTTTGCTAACTAATTACATAAGTTGTGTACAGTTTACAAACTTTCCACCATTATTAATAAACACTTTAGCTCATAATGTAAGTCATGTACTGTAAAGAGATAAAATAAAAAACAAGCTTGTAATTGCATAGAAAATTAGATTGGAGTAATTAATGTTTTTAATTCTTTGATTTTTTGTTATAAATGATGTTATAAATGCATTTTTTCTTTTATTAAATCTAGACTGGAGAGCATCTGCATCTTTTTTCTGATTCTAAACTACTTTCTGGACCTGAAGAGCAGCTGTCGACATGGCCTGGGCAAACCTTGCTTTTTAAAAGTCTTTCTTTTGTAAGGAAGCCACAAGCCTCACTAGTATCAGAGCTTATTAGCTGCGATCAGTTTCCCTGTGCCTGCTGTCATTTTTAAGTATTTCTTCACATGATGAAAACACTCTTCCCCCCCTTCAAGTTTATGTTGACTTTCTTCTTTCTGAACTGCTATTTTTTCCTCTTCATATTTTTGTTTTTCCCTTTCTTCTTCTAGATAGTTCTGGTATTTGTTGTATGCTCTATGCACCAAAGAAATCAGCTTTTTGGTCATAGGTAGTTTCTCTGGTTCATTGTCATCGAATATTATTTTACCTTTTACTGTCATAACTGCAGTGACGTTTTTTCTGAGTGATGCCTGTGTTCTGTAAGATATCGTCTTGATGGAAAGCAACTAATTTACACCCTCAGCAATCCCATGAGACAGAGCTGGAGCTGCTGCCACCACTCTACTTGTCCATGACATTTCGCTTGAACTTTTGCTGGTTTCTAACTGGAGAAGCCTCCTTCCATCCACCAGCTGATCACAGTCAGTATCCTGAGGTAATATTTTTGAGATGTTTACAATGTCACTGACACTTTCTGCTGATGTTCTGTTACATGGATGAAGACACCAGAAATGCTGCAGATTCCTTGACCCTGCCAGCTTGGTTTTATGAACATATATACAGGCCTTAGTAAAATGCTTCTTAACATGAGCCAAGAACTGAAGGTGGTTCTTTCCAGATACCTGCTTGAGAGGTGCTGTCAGAAGCTGAACAATGTGCCTGCCACCGTTTTCTTCTTAGCTAGAATAAAATGCACGAAGTATTTTTTGACACCATCCCATTGCTGAAGCACTCTCTCTGCAACCGCTTGCGGGGTTAACCATCTGGATGGGCTACGCTTTATTAAATGAAGCCTAGGCAATCCCTGTGAAAGCTGCTACTGTTCAGAGAAGATGATGAACTGCACAATGCAGCTGTAATATGAAGCTGTTGTGGTGCCATTTTTGTACAAAATAACTGTTTATGCCTTGATGAAACTGCATGTTGGTTCACTGCCTGAAACCTCTTCTTTTCCACATTTATGACGATATCACACACTACACAAAACACTTCATGATCACCATTTTTCTGTCCACTCAGACACCTTGACTCCTGTTTCATTCTCTCTTGAAAACTAGTTGCTTCTAACAAAACATATGCCCACTTTACTTGGGATGATGGTTCAAATAGCTCTGAGCACTATGGGACTTAACTTCTGAGGTCATCAGTCCCCTAGAACTTAGAACTACTTAAACCTAACTGACCTAAGGACATCACACACATCCATGCCCGAGGCAGAATTCGAACCTGCGACCACAGGGGTCGTGCGGTTCCGGACTGTAGCACCTAGAACTGCTCGGCCACCCGGCTGGCACTTGGGATCATGCACCGAGGCAGGAGGTTATTGTGGAAGAAGATACAACAACTGGGAAGTCTGATGTCAACTCTCACAAGACCATGGGGTGTAAACAAAAGGTTAGTCAGAAATCAGAAAACAGGAGTGGTGCCATATGGACAACAGACCTTTTCAATTGACCCCAATATCAACACTCAGTCGAGATGACATCGTGGACTGGTGAACAATGCACTGTTGCTGTGGAGGAGTTTTACAACGCAGTGGCAGCTATGTGGGTGTGCAACGTGTATTTTCTGCTCTATATAATCATACAGAGGGTCTATACAAGGGTGATGTACTTGACGACAATATTATGGAAATGGAAGAGGATGCAGATGAAGATGAAATGGGAGATACGATACTGCGTGAACAGTGTGACAGAGCACTGAAAGACCCGAGTTGAAACAAGGCCCCCGGAGTAGACAACATTCCACTGGAACTACTGATGGCCTTGGGAGAGCCAGTCCTGAAAAAACTCTACCATCTGGTGCGCAAGATGTATGAGACAGGCGAAATACCCTTCAAATGGAAAAACTAATCCACGGAGAAGAAACAAAAACTCTGAGGTTTGCCGATGACATTATAATTCTGTCAGAGACAGCAAAGGACTTGGAAGAACAGTTGAATGGAATGAACAGTGTCTTGAAAGGAGGATATAAGATGAACATCAACAAAAGCACAACGAGGATAATGGAATGTAGTCGAATTAAGTCGGGTGATGCTGAGGGAATTAGATTAGGAAATGAGACACTTAAAGTAGTAAAGGAGTTTTGCTATTTGGGGAGCAAAATAACTGATGATGGTCGAAGTAGAGAGGATATAAAATGCAGACTGGCAAAGGCAAGGAAAGCGTTTCTGAAGAAGAGAGATTTGTTAACATCGAGTATAGATTTAAGTGTCAGGAAGTCATTTCTGAAAGTATTTGTATGTGGTGCTACAGAAGAATGCTGAAGATTAGATGGGTATATCACATAACTAATGAGGAAGTATTGAATAGGATTGGGGAGAAGAGAAGTTTGTGGCACAACTTGACCAGAAGAAGGGATTGGTTGGTAGGACATGTTCTGAGGCATCAAGGGATCACCAATTTGGTATTGGAGGGCAGCGTGGAGGGTAAAAATCGTAGAGGGAGACCAAGAGATGACTACACTAAGTAGATTCAGAAGGATGTAGGTTGCAGTAGGTACTGGGAGATGAAGCAGCTTGTACAGGATAGAGTAGCATGGAAAGCTGCATCAAACCAGTCTCAGGACTGAAGACCGCAACAACAACAACGGAAAAACTTGTAGAAGCTGACCTCGGGGAAGATCAGTTTGGATTCCATAGAAATGTTGGAATACATGAGGCAATAATGTCCCTACAACTTATCTTAGAAGCTAGATTAAGGAAGAGCAACCTACGTTTCTAGCATTTGTCGACTTAGAGAAAGCTTTTGACAATGTTGATTGGAATACTCTCTTTCAAATTCTGAAGGTAGCAGGGGTAAAATATAGGGAGTGAAAGGCTATTTACAATTTGTACAGAAACCAGATGGCAGTTATAAGAGTCAAGGGACATGAAAGGGAAGCAGTGGTTGGGAAGGGAGTGAGACAGGGTTGTAGTCTCTCCCCGATGTTATTCAATCTGTATATTGAGCAAGCAGTGAAGGAAACAAAAGAAAAATTCGGAGTAGGTATTAAAATCCATGGAGAAGAAATAAGAATGTTGAGGTTTGCCGATGACACCATAATTCTGTCAGAGACAGCAAAGGACTTGGAAGAGCAGTTAAACGGAATGGACAGTGCCTTGAGAGGAGTATATAAGATGAACATCAACAAAAGCACAACGAGGATAATGGAATGTAGTTGAATAAAGACGGGTGATGCTGAGGGAATTAGATTAGGAAATGAGACAATTAAAGTAGTAAAGGAATTTTGCTATTTGGGGAGCAAAATAACTGATGATGGTCGAAGTAGAGAGGATATAAAATGTAGACTGGCAATGGCAAGGAAAGCGTTTCTGAAGAAGAGAAATTTGTTAACATCGAGTATAGATTTAAGTGTCAGGAAGTCATTTCTGAAAGTATTTGTATGGAGTGTAGCCATGTATGGAAGTGAAACATGGACGATAAATAGCTTGGACAGGAAGAGAATAGAAGCTTTCGAAATGTGGTGCTACAGAAGAATGCTGAAGATTAGATGGGTTCATCATATAATTAATGAGGAAGTATTGAATAGGATTGGAGAGAAGAGAAGTTTGTGGCACAACTCGACCAGAAGAAGGGATCGGTTGGTAGGACATGTTCTGAGGCGTCAAGGGATCACCAATTTAGTATTAGAGGGCAGCGTGGAGGGTAAAAATCGTAGAGGGAGACCAAGAGATGACTACACTAAGCAGATTCAGAAGGATGTAGGTTGCAGTAGGTACTGGGAGATGAAGAAGCTTGCACAAGATAGAGTAGCATGGAGAGCTGCATCAAACCAGTCTCAGGACTGAAGACCACAACAACAACAACAACAACAACAACATAATCGTGAACATCATGCCCCACGCCAGTCAGCACATACTATAAAAAGTCTGAATACAGAACTTTGAGGTAAATGGGTGACATACTGAGAAAGAGATGTGGAAGTGTAAAACACAAGTGCACACCGGAGAACGTTGCTTGAGTAGAAGAAGCCTCCAGCCCAAGTCCCACCAATCTGCAAGCAAGCACACACTGCAACCTGACATATCAAATGGCGGGGTGTGGCTAATATTGTATGAGGAACTGCAATACCACCTCTACGAGGCAAGGCCACATGCAAAATCTCAAGGCATTCTATTAACGTGCTAAAGAACATCTTTCCTGATCTCCAAGATCCCCTGAACTATCAGCATATGATTTTCTCCATTGGGGTAATTTGATATCTCAGATATTCTAGTGTGACCCACTACACAGCATCCAGGACTTGAAGGATCAAATTTGGGAGGAGGTTAATCAAATCTCAGTGCCAGTCTTGCAAGATAAGACGTCTTACTTCCATAAATAACAGATTATGAGCATGAAGGAATATGGCGGCCATTTATGTGGTGTCATTTTTAATTACTGGGCATTTTAATTGCTAGCATTCTAAATTATTGTAGTGTTTCTTTTATATTGCTCTGAATAAATTTGTATCTCTGGTTGTGGTTTGAAAATCACCTGTAAGCATTTTCCTTCTCTGCCAAAAAGCTACACAAACCACCTCAGATTGCAGAAAAAGTGACTAAAAGTGATTTATAACAAGAAAAAGTAACTCAATGATACAAAGTGAATTCAGGTGATGAAAGTGACTTGTTGGCAGCAATGCCTTTTGTTTTCGAAACATTACTATCATGAAAAGTCACTAATTCACATTATTAGAAGCAAGTTGTGATGGTAAGCATTCACCACTCAAGAAAAGGATTTCTGTTGTGACTCGCCAATCTTTCAAAGTGCCGCCGTGCAGTTACACGCATCCTCTACAATGCGGCACTGTCTGCCAGCAGCAGTGCTGCTCTAAGTGGCCAGCTAGCCAGCGGCCCCTAAACTTGGACTCAGTTATGATTTGACTGTTAAAGTGTACACTGGAAACTGTCGCTGCGATCGATGCCCTTCCTTGCCCTACATCTGTTAAGGAACTGCAGGCCTTCTTGGGGAAAATAGCATACTATTACAAGTTTTTACCGTCTGCTGCTTTGGTGGCTCAGCCGTTGCATCGTTTGTTGTCACGGACGCCTCTCAAAATGGGGTCAGTGCAGTCCTTGCGCACCATTTTTTTTGACAGTTCTGAACAACCCATGGCTTATGCCTCCAAACTGCTCACGGATGACCAACAAAAGTATTCTCAAATTGAAAAAGAAGCTTTGGCCATTATTTACGCTCTTCATAAGTTTGGAGTTGTTATCTATGGATACAAATTTCATCTTGTTATGGATCACAAACCACTTGTTTACTTGTTTCAGCCATCAACGTCACTTTCTGACAAGGCTGCACACCGCTTCCAGCGTTGGACTCTTTACTTGCCTCGTTTCAATTATGAGATTCATTTCTGGCCGACGGCTCAACATGCGAATGCTGA
The DNA here is from genome assembly GCF_023897955.1 of Schistocerca gregaria. NCBI lineage: Eukaryota > Metazoa > Arthropoda > Insecta > Orthoptera > Acrididae > Schistocerca > Schistocerca gregaria. The sequence goes on along the minus strand of NC_064925.1, from coordinate 35,470,436 downwards.
TGCACTATGTCGCCTTCCCATGGGTCCTGATCTGGCATTCGATAGCGACGAACTTTTGTGTTTCCACCTGGATGTTGCCGAGTGGCAGGTTGTGGATGGGTTCCTATCACCGGGGTACCGGCTGGCGGCTGCTACGAGTTCTGACCCTACCCTCTCCCGGGTTTTACGCTGTATTCAGAAGGGCTGGACAGATTGTCCGTCTGCTAAGACTTCTGATCTGTTGCGGAACTATTACGCTTTGCGTTACCGCCTCACGGCTAGGGATGGTGTTATCCTCCTTTCCACCGAAAATGCTTCGCCGCGTGTTGTGGTACCTCCGTCTTTGCGTGCTTAGGTCTTGCACCTCCTTCACCAAAGGCACTGGGATCTCTCTCACATAAAATCTCTGGCGCACTGTCATGTGTATTGGCCTGGCATCCACTCTGAAATCGCACACACGGTCGAAGCCTGCGGCCCTTGTGCGTCAAAGGCCGCTGCACCGAAGTCATCTTTGTCACCGTGGCCTTCGCCTGAGAAGCCCTGGGAGCGTATTCATGCTAACTTTGAGGGACCTTTTTTACATACTTATTGGCTTCTCGTTACTAACGCCTACTCTAACTTTCCTTTCATCTTCCGTTGCACGTTGCCTAACACCTCGGCAACCAGCAATGCTCTAGCTCGCATTTTCTCTTTGGAAGGACTTCCCTCTACTCTTTTTACAGATAATGGTCTGCAATTTGCCTCTTCCAATTTTGCGGATTTTTGTGCCGGTCATGACGTCATGCATATCACGGCCCCTCCGTTCCATCCACAGTCAAATGGTGAGGCTGAACGACTGGTCCGCACATTTAAGGCTCAGATGAGGAAACTCCTGACTTCTTATGCTGATGATGCGCTTCTCCAATTTCTGGCTTCTTACCGTTTCACCCCCATGGGCGACCACACCCCGGCTGAGCTCTTACATGGCCGACAGCCTCGCACACTACTTCATCTTCTGCAGCCTTCCACCTCACAGCCGCGGGTGCCTTCGCTTAGACGGTTCACCACCGACGACCTTGTATGAGTACGGGGACATGGCAAGTGGCCAAAATGGAGTCCTGGCCGCATCTTATGACACTGTGGCCAACGCCTGTATGAAATCCAGATGGACACGGGTGTTGTAGTGTGTCATTTGGACTAGCTTCGGCCTCGTGTGCCGGAAACGCCTGTTCTGGATGCCACTACATCACCTTCGGCTCTACCTGACGCTCAGGATACTGGAATCTCTCATTACTCACAACGCAGTCCTCTCACCATCATATCGGTGCCAGCACAAGAACTGGCGCCGCCAGGGAGATGTGCACATGCAGGAACCAGATGACCATCATCTGTCCGAGCAACTCTACTCGCCTCCTTCTCCTACGGATGCGGACACCGCGCCCACGTCTCCTGTTATAACAACCGGACTTGCCACAATGGGCAGATTGGTGCACGGGGCCCCAGCAGATTTGACCCCCCACGTCTCCTGTCATCACGATCCGTTATCATCGGGGACACTTCCGTCTGTACGGGAAGCCTCCTCCTCGAGACTTTACGGCCAGTCAAACAACACCTATGAACATTAGCAATCTACAGGCCACCTCCATCAAGACCTGTGAAAAAAATTCAAAGGGGGAAAGGTTGTGACTCGCCGATCTTTCAAAGTGCCACTGCGCAGTTACGGGCGTCCTCTACATGCCATGCAGCAGCAGCGCCACCTAAGTGGGTAGCCAGCCAGTGGCCGCTAGACTTGGACTCAGTTATGATTTGACTCTTAAAGTGTACACATGTCTTACTCTGTTTACTTCATCTGTGACTTTCACGTATTGCGTCTTCGTTGAAATATAATTGTTCAACTTGAAGTTATTACAACTTCAGAAGACCCAGAGAGAACTGGAAAATCAACTAACAGCCTCTGTACAGACCACCTGCTGTCCGGCTGCCTAGCCCCAACACTGCTGCAGTCACTTCAGTTCAGTGCCCTTGTTAGGAATGAGGACATTATTATTTTCCAAAACCACCTTTTTTTACACCTGGTCACCTTTCTGATGGTATATTTTCTTCAAAGCCCGAATCTTTTTTAAAAAACTGACAGAGAGGGGTGTGGGGTGAGGAGGAGCATTCCAAACTCTTAAAATAATTGTATGCATTGACAAACACCTCCCACACAGAGGGTGTGGCACCAATTCAAATGGGATGAATCAGAATTTTTTTTGTGATATGTGGCTGTGTTTCATTCACTTTATTGGTGCAGCTGTAAAATATTTTACTGGTATATTGTTCTGTGTCCATTCTTTCTTCAGATGCCATATTATCATCGCTAGAACTTTTGGACGGATGGGAATATCTCCATCTTCTTGCAGCAAATTTACCAAATTGCTCCCAATACAGCTGCTTCCATGTTGAAAGCCGCACCCACCTGTCATTCACTGTCTGCCTTCACAAGGCCCTTTGGGTGAATAATTTTTCTGTCGGCAACTTATCTTGTAAAATATTAACTGTCATTTCTATTGGCATGCTCCTACAGGCTCTGCTGCTTCACTTACTTTCAACTGACAATCGATGAGAATCATATTCTGGGCTTTTTCAGTGATTTCTTTGATAACCACATCTGCTGGCTCTACTGGGGAATCCTTGTCAAACCCAGGTGTTAGAACCAAGAACTAACTGTTCTTACTGAAAAAGTGTCATCACAAACAAAATCCATTTTTGTTTTTATCTTGTCACGTGTAGGGGGAGGGGGGACGGGACGGGGAGGGGGGGAACAACAACAACAACAACAACAAACCGTGTAGCACAACTTACTGCAGTGACCGTCAAATCTAAATATCTCTAAAAATCAGATAATTTTGTCTCAATGTAGTCTAACAGATGGCAGTACACGACAGTACCACATTAACCTGCACTTACAGTGACATCTGTCTTTGAACACAGTCTCTTACTGAACTGCCAATATAATTATTTCGAGGATTACATTCCTTAGTCACCTGCAAGTGTGAGAGAAAAACTGGTATGTTGTCACGCCAGCGAACCATAGACATACACATATTGGCAGCATGTGGTACTCACTTCTGCCTGCACAGGGCCTACCAATAAATCCACCCATAAAGGCAACCCTGCCAGTGCTGAATGGCAGAGTGCAGCAATGCGATGCTGGCCTGAGCATCGGGCAAATCCAACCCTCTGTTACACCTCTGTCTCAGTAGCCAGTCGACTATCGGTTGCCGACCAATGTGTTTTGAGCATTTGTGTTGCAATCTCTGCACTGCAAAGTGGTGAATCAGAACCTTCGTGGACTGAAGGTGTGCGGAGAGCTCTCTGTACTGAGGCACTTGTGAATGTGAATCCATGTTTTGAGAGGCAAACAAGTGTGTACCAATCCCACTGAAAATGGGCTTGAGGGGGTGGCCGCTAGTGTTTGGTGGTGATGGTGGTGGCGGGAGGGTGTGGGTGGGGGTGGGGAGTGTAGGAATTGGCACCTCCCATGGTTTTTAAACCCCCATCCTCCCAGGAAAGTTGCAGAGAAATGAAAAGAAAACTTAACATTCAGATCATTTTAACAAACAAGTACAGGGGACTGGTACATAATTTTGACATATAGAGATTGACCAACATTGAAGCTGTTATTTTCTTTAATCAGTTTTAACCATTTATAGGTTTGGGGACATTCCAATAGGTGCAACATTTCAGTGATTTACAGACAAATTTCGTTTTTATGGCTGCATGCCTCAGAGGGAAAGCTTCACCACAATGTAGTTCTCACACAACACAACAAATTGCAGGAGCATAGTGCCATTATGATTAAAAGAATGACCTCACTTTGTATTCCTGATGATATTTGCTGCACTGAGTGCCTCTCCTAGTTTGTCAGTACATGTATTGCTGATGTTAGAGGAATTTTGCCACCTATTCCCTGAAGCTTTCTCATTGGGAATGTGACTTTCGGACCTGTAGTCTGGCACTTGGACACTGAGTGATTGTGGCCGAAAACAAAAACAATGTGCCAATTGCTACAGCCTGCTCACACTTCATCAGGACATCGACAAATTTGTAACTGGAAGAGGAGTCAAAACCAAGAGATTCCATACAGCCAAAAATGACCAAGAGGAATTTTTCACAACCTCACACTGGAAAAACAAAGAAGGAACAGGTGTTAGTGGATAACATTTGAATCAATTTTGTTCTCCATATGTCGCTGCACTTCAGGCCTCTTTTTCGATACTCTAGTGAAAACTATCGACTTTGAACATCTACTTTTGTCAACTTATTTGTCATACAGACATAAATTCTTAATTCAATCATTTGCAGACTCGCCAGATGTAGCTTATAAGTTATGCTAAATAGGAGTCTGTGCACAGGCCTCAGCTGTTAGGCCGCACTGCCCCTATCGCACAGTCGTCGTTTAGTCTGGATCCACCACCACCACCCCCTTCTCTATCCTGTTGTCTGTGCAGGTAGTAGTGAATTTATTGTGTGTCCACTCTAGCTCAGATTACTAACAAGGAGGTACTGAATCAAACTGGCAAGGAAAGAAAATTATGGCACAACCCGACTGAAAAAGACACTTTCTGAAGCATCAAGGAATTATCAATTTGGTAATGGAAGGAAGTGTAAGGGGTAAAAAGTGTAAAGAAAGACCAAGGCTAAAATGAAGTTAGCAGGTTCAGACAGATGGAGGTTGTGGTGGTTATGCAGTTATGAAGATGCTTGCACAGGAGAGACTAGCATGGAAATCTGCATTAAACCAGTCTTTGAACTAAAATCAACAACAGCAACCACCACCACACAGTAACATGCTCCTGTTCGGTGCCTCTGACTTCCAAACTATGTTATGTATAACATAGCTGTAGAAACAAAATGAATTGGGGTAGATTACTTTTCACCATATAGTGGAGATGTTGAGCAGCAGACAGGTTCATTTAAAAGCACATATATATATATATATATATATATATATATATATATATATATATATATATATATATATATAAAACAGAAAGAAACTTCCACATGGGAAAAATATATGTGCGGATGGATATGTGTGTGTGTGTGTGCGCGAGTGTATACCTGTCCTTTTTTTCCCCTAAGGGAAGTCTTTCCGCTCCCGGGATTGGAATGACTCCTTACCCTCTCCCTTAAAACCCACACCCTTTCATTTTTCCCTCTCCTTCCTTCCTTCCTGACGAAGCAACTGCCAGTTGCGAAAGCTTGTAATTCTGTGTGTGTGTTTGTGTGTTTTGTTCATGTGCCTGTCTGCCGGCGCTTTCCCGCTTGGTAAGTCTTGGAATCTTTATTTATATATATATATATATATAAAAAAGACTAAACGATTAGACAAAATCCTTCAGATTTACACACACACACACACACACACACACACACACACACACACACAAGTATTTATATATGCACAAATCACATATACATATACCCTCTATCACCTTCAAGTTCTGAGGTCAGGCTGCAGCCAGAAGCAATTTTGTATGGTGTGGGTTGGGGGTACAGAAGAGACAGGGGCCAGAGAGATGAAGATAGAGCAGGTCAGGGGTGGGGTAAGCTGCAGTAGTACTGGATGTGGGAGAGTACTGGTTGATTGTGGAGACAAGGTGGTGGACTATAAGTGCAGCAGTGTGAGGCTATACTGTGGTGTGGTGGGAATGGATGAAAGGAGGGGGGGGATATGTATGTGTGACACTGCAGTGGGAGCAGGGAAGGGCATGGAGGCAGGCGGAAGAAAGGCATTGGTGATGTTTGAGGCCAGAGGGGTTATGAGGATGAAGGATATGCTGCAGTGACAGTTTTCAACTATGCAATTAAGATAATTTACTGTTGGTGGAAAGGTTTCAGTAGCACGTGTTGCGAAGCAGTCACTGATGTCGAGCATATGGTGCTGGTACCATGCTTTGGAACAGATAATCACGCATAGTGACACCCACGTAGAATACAACACAGCCGTCAGAGTTAAGTGTGGTACTTTTACAGTTGCCCCCAACTTTGATGGGATAGGCAATAAACTGTGGCAGGACTGAGGAAAATAGTAGTGGGTTGCCCCCAACTTTGATGGGATAGGCAATAAACTGTGGCAGGACTGAGGAAAATAGTAGTGGGAGGATGTATGGAACGAGTCCTTCATCTAGGTGTTTTACAAGGACACAAGCCACAAGAAAAGGGTTGGGGACAGGGGTAGAAAGTGATAATGTGGAGTTGCGTGGGTGGCAGGGGGCACCGAGAGGCAGAGAATGCAATTCAATTGCTCTGGTCTCTGATGGTACAGAGACATGTAGGGTGCGCTTCTTCGTAACTAGGCCAGTGGATATATGATGGATAGTAGGTGACTTGAGACAATGCACAGGTGATCTGTTTCTGGACAGTGAGTAATCTCCATCTGCGAAGGCCACAGTGAGACTCTCCAAATATTTGGAGGAGGAATGCTTGTCACTGCAGATGCAACAACTGTGCTAGGCTGTATGAAAAGGCCATCCTGGAGTGGAATAGGCGCCAGCTGTCAAAATGCAGGTATTGTTGGTGGTTGATTGGTTTCATGTGGACAGAGATGCTGATGGAGCTCTCAGTAAGGTGGTGGGCAACACTGAGGAAGTTGGCTGATTGGGCTGATGTGGACCAGGTCAAGTAAATGGAGGAAAAAGCACTGAAGTTCTGAAGGAATATGGATAGGGTGTCTTCCACCTCATTTCAGATAATGAGGACGTCATTAATGATCTGAAAAGCAGCTTCAATATTTTTAACTTCCTAAATCAGGATGATAAGATTATTTTTTAATAAGCGTCTTATGTTCTTATGGAAAACACAAAGTTTATCATGTCTGTTACCCTCTGTGCTGTCCAAACTGTCATTTTTTGTTTCTCCAAAAATTGTTGCAGTTGTATCCGGTTTTATCTTACATCTCTGACTTTCTGCGAAAATTTAACCTAAAAGAGACATAGCAAAAATACTGAAAGTCACACAGATTTGGTGCTCTTGTTATACTCAATGCTTCTGGAAATTAAGTGTGTAAGTACCCTCTAACTAGGAACATTGAGATATAGACCGTGCCATCTGTGCTGCGACTATGTGAAGGGTGATCACCAGTCACACTCACTTTCTTGAGTTATTTTTGAAGTTATGCATTTATATGTTCGACTGAATGCATCATCCTGGGCTAGTAGTATCACTCGAAGAGTGACAGTCTTCACATTAGTACGAGCAGCATTCTGAGTGATGTGCTTGATGTTGTCCTCAAGTGTACAAGTTGTTTCTGTCAGTTCCCATAATTACTAATAAGCACTACACGGTATGCTATACCACAATCTTTCCCCAGATGGCCAAATTCTGGCATCTACCCAGATTGGTTCTTTTAAGCTTCACTCCCCCATCCCCCTTCCCCCCAAAGTCTTGATAATCATCCTTTACAGCCACCAGTACAATTACTCTCAGCTGTAAATCCATAAACTTTTCATCAGTTCAAGAAGCTAAGGTAAACTAGCTCTACAGACAAACTACGTGAGATATGTTGGAGATGTGCCAATGTAAAACAATTTGGTTTCAACAGTTTCCAGAGATTTAGCATAAAAATGTTATACTTGTTTCTTAGACTTTTTATCACTGAAAGTAACACTAGAGACAAAACACTATTTCACAGAAAGCTTCAACAAGAAGGAATTTCAAAGTGAAAATTAGAATGTTACCTTTGCCAGTAGGAGATTTCAGACCTGGACAGTAACTCACATAGGATATGTATGAGTTTTGCTCTCCTTCCGATGACAGCAACAACTACATTCAGGAGCTCTGGCACCCCACTCCATGTCTTCGCTTCTCCCACGAGCAACTCTCGGAGCACAGGCAGCAGCTCAGCATCATCAACGGTGCGAGACTCCAGGCACTCTGCAAGACAGTGGACCCTCAATCTGTCATACTGTAACACACTTATGATGCATTTATTTACTGTGAGATCAAGCTGTAGATGAAATAGAAGTTAGCATTGAGCACAAAATGTGAATCACTTCCTCGTGACGTGTTAAAATGTTACACCAAATTCCCAATTCCAGCTCCTTATCCTTTACAGCTTTGTGCCCTTCCATTAAAGCGACCTGTTTTACAGACATATTCAAACATTTCATTGCTCCTTTCCAGCCTGAACCAACTGTTGGCATACACTTTTAACATGTTACAAATGTACAATACATACAATAGACCGTTAATCTAAAATAACTTCAATTTTTAACTTAAATCTTCATTACAGAGATGTATTCAGTAACCTATTCAGCAAAATATCATGGGGCTAGAAAAGTAACTGCATTATACTGACATGAAATTATAAAAATAATGAAAGGAAAGGAAATACACTGTAACAGTCACCAACGTCCAATCAAATTACCCTCTTTCGTTTCGTAAAGATACAAATATCTTCTCTCTCTCTCTCTCTCTCTCTCTCTCTCTCTCTCTCTCTCTCTCTCTCTCCCCCTCCCTCCCTCTCTCTCTCTCCCCCTCCCTCCCTCTCTCTCTCTCCCCCTCCCTCCCTCTCTCTCTCTCCCCCTCCCTCCCTCTCTCATATATATATATATATATATATATATATATATATATATATATATAAAACAGAAAGAAACTTCCACATGGGAAAAATATATTAAAAACAAAGATTCCAAGACTTACCAAGCGGGAAAGCGCCGGCAGACAGGCACATGAACAAAACACACAAACACACACACAGAATTACGAGCTTTCGCAACTGGCAGTTGCTTCGTCAGGAAAGAGGGAAGGAGAGGGAAAAAATGAAAGGATGTGGGTTTTAAGGGAGAGGGTAAGGAGTCATTCCAATCCCGGGAGCGGAAAGACTTCCCTTAGGGGAAAAAAAGGACAGGTGTACACTCGCACACACACACACATATCCATCCGCACATACACAGACACAAGCAGACATATGTCTGCTTGTGTCTGTGTATGTGCGGATGGATATGTGTGTGTGTGTGTGTGCGCGAGTGTACACCTGTCCTTTTTTTCCCCTAAGGGAAGTCTTTCCGCTCCCGGGATTGGAATGACTCCTTACCCTCTCCCTTAAAACCCACATCCTTTCATTTTTTCCCTCTCCTTCCCTCTTTCCTGACGAAGCAACTGCCAGTTGCGAAAGCTCGTAATTCTGTGTGTGTGTTTGTGTGTTTTGTTCATGTGCCTGTCTGCCGGCGCTTTCCCGCTTGGTAAGTCTTGGAATCTTTGTTTTTAATATATATATATATATATATATATGAACCTTGCCGTTGGTGGGGAGGCTTGCATGCCTCAGCGATACAGATAGCCGTACTGTAGGTGCAACCACAACGGAGGGGTATCTGTTGAGAGGCCAGACAAACGTGTGGTTCCTGAAGAGGGGCAGCAGCCTTGGCAGTAGTTGCAAGGGCAACAGTCTGGATGATTGACTGATCTGGCCTTGTAACAATAACCAAAACGGCCTTGCTGTGCTGGTACTGTGAACGGCTGAAAGCAAGGGGAAACTACGGCCGTAATTTTTCCCGAGGGCATGCAGCTTTACTGTGTGATTAAATGATGATGGCGTCCTCTTGGGTAAAATATTCCGGAGGTAAAATAGTCTCCCATTCGGATCTCCGGGCGAGGACTACTGAAGAGGATGTCGTTATCAGCAGAAAGAAAACTGGCGTTCTACGGATCGGAGTGTGGAATGTCAGATCCCTTAATCGGGCAGGTCGGTTAGAAAATTTCAAAAAGGAAATGGATAGGTTGAAGTTAGATATAGTGGGAATTAGTGAAGTTCGGTGGCAGGAGGAACAAGACTTCTGGTCAGGTGACTACAGGGTTATAGACACAAAATCAAATAGGGGTAATGCAGGAGTAGGTTTAATAATGAATAGGAAAATAGGAATGCGGGTAAGCTAATACAAATAGCATAGTGAACACATTATTGTGGCCAAGATAGACACGAAGGCCACACCTATTACAGTAGTACAAGTTTATATGCCAACTAGCTCTGCAGATGACGAAGAAATTGAAGAAATGTATGATGAAATAAAAGAAATTATTCAGATAGTAAAGGGTGATGAAAATTTAATAGTCATGGGTGACTGGAATTCGGCAGTAGGAAAAGGGACAGAAGGAAACGTAGTAGGTGAATATGGATTGGCGCTAAGAAATGAAAGAGGAACCCGCCTGGTAGAATTTTGCACAGAGCACAACTTAATCATAGCTAATACTTGGTTTAAGAATCATGAAAGAAGGTTGTATACATGGAAGAATCCTGGAGATACTAAAAGGTATCAGATAGATTATATGATGGTAAGACAGAGATTTAGGAACCAGGTTTTAAATTGTAAGACATTTCCAGGGGCAGATGTCGACTCTGGCCACAATCTATTGGTTATGAACTGTAGATTAAAACTGAAAAAACTGCAAAAAGTTGGGAATTTAAGGAGATGGAATCTGGATAAACTGACTAAACCAGAGGTTGTACAGAGTTTCGGGGAGAGCGTAAGGGAACAATTGACAGGAATGGGGGAAACAAACACAGTAGAAGAAGAATGGGTAGCTTTGAGGGATGAAGTAGTGAAGGCAGCATATAATCAAGTAGGTAAAAAGACGAGGGCTAGTAGAAATCCTTGGGTAACAGAAGAAATATTGAATTTAATTGATGAAAGGAGAAAATAAAAAAATGCAGTAAATGAAGCAGGCAAAAAGGAATACAAACGTCTCAAAAATGAGATCGACAGGAAGTGCAAAATGGCTAAGCAGGCATGGCTAGAGGACAAATGTAAGGATGTAGAGGCTTATCTCACTAGGGGTAAGATAGATACTGCCTACAGGAAAATTAAAGAGACCTTTGGAGAAAAGAGAACCACTTGTATGAACATCAAGAGCTCCGATGGAAACCCAGTTCTAAGCAAAGAAGGGAAAGCAGAAAGGTTGAAGGAGTATATAGAGGGTCTATACAAGGGCGATGTACTTGACGGCAATATTATGGAAATGGAAGAGGATGTGGATGAAGATGAAATGGGAGATACGATACTGCGTGAAGAGTTTGACAGAGCACTGAAAGACCTGAGCCAAAACAAGGCCCCCGCAGTAGACAACATTCCATTGGAACTACTGACGGCCTTGGGAGAGCCAGTCCTGACAAAACTCTACCATCTGGTGAACAAGATGTATGAAACAGGCGAAATACCCGCAGCCTTCAAAAAGAATATAATAATTCCAATCCCAAAGAAAGCAGGTGTTGACAGATGTGAAAATTACCGAACAATCAGTTTAATAAGCCACAGCTGCAAAATACTAACACGAATTCTTTACAGACGAATGGAAAAAGTAGTAGAAGCCGACCTCGGGGAAGATCAGTTTGGATTCAGTAGAAATGTTGGAACACGTGAGGCAATACTGACCTTACGACTTATCTTAGAAGAAAGATTAAGGAAAGGCAAACCTACGTTTCTAGCATTCGTAGACTTACAGAAAGCTTTTGACAATGTTGACTTGAATACTCTCTTCCAAATTCTAAAGGCAGCAGGGGTAAAATACAGGGAGCGAAAGGCTATTTACAATTTGTACAGAAACCAGATGGCAGTTATGAGAGTCGAGGGACATGAAAGGGAAGCAGTGGTTGGGAAGGGAGTAAGACAGGGTTGTAGCCTCTCCCCGATGTTATTCAATCTCTATATAGAGCAAGCAGTAAAGGAAACAAAAGAAAAATTCGGGGTAGGCATTAAAATCCATGGAGAAGAAATAAAAACTTTGAGGTTCGCCGATGACATCGTAATTCTGTCAGAGACAGCAAAGGACTTGGAAGAGCAGTTGAATGGAATGGATAGTGTCTTGAAAGGAGGATATAAGATGAACATCAACAAAAGCAAAACAAGGATAATGGAATGTAGTCGAATTAAGTCGAGTGCTGCTGAGGGAATTAGATTAGGAAATGAGACACTTAAAGTAGTAAATGAGTTTTGCTATTTGGGGAGCAAAATAACTGTAGATGGTCGAAGTAGAGCGGATATAAAATGTAGACTGGCAATGGCAAGGAAAGCGTTTCTGAAGAAGAGAAATTTGTTAACATCGAGTATAGATTTAAGTGTCAGGAAGTCATTTCTGAAAGTATTTGTATGCAGTGTAGCCATGTATGGAAGTGAAACATGGACGATAAATAGTTTGGACAAGAAGAGAATAGAAGCTTTCGAAATGTGGTGCTACAGAAGAATGCTGAAGATTAGATGAGTAGATCACATAACTAATGAGGAAGTATTGAATAGGACTGGGGAGAAGAGAAGTTTGTGGCACAACTTGATCAGAAGAAGGGATCGGTTGGTAGGACATATTCTGAGGCATCAAGGGATCACCAATTTAGTATTGGAGGGCAGCGTGGAGGATAAAAATTGTAGAGGGAGACCAAGAGATTAATACACTAAGCAGATCAGAAAGATGTAGGTTGCAGTAGGTACTGGGAGATGAAGAAGCTTGCACAGTATAGAGTAGCATGGAGAGCTGCATCAAACCAGTCTCAGGACTGAAGACCCCAACAACAATATATATATACCAAGCGGGAAAGCGCCGGTAGATAGGGGGGTAGTGGGGGGGGGGGGGGGGGGGAAGGGGTGGAGGAGGCAGGTATACACTCGCACACATACACATATCGATCCGCACATATACAGACACAGACAGACATATGTAAATGCAAAGAAGTTGGGCAGAGATGTCACTCAAGGCGGATGTTCAGAGGCAAAGATGTTGTTGAATGACAGGTGAGGTACGAAGGGTGGCAACTTGTAATTAGTGGAGGTTGAAGCCTGGTAGGTAACAGGAAGAGAGAATATATTGAAGGGAAAATTCCCATCTCCGGAGTTCTGATAGGTTGGTGTCAGTAGGAAGTATTCAGATAACCCGGACGGTGTAACACTGTGCCAAGATGTGTTGGCCGTGCACCAAGGAATGTTTAGCCACAGGGTGATTCTCATTACCAACAAACACTGTTTGCCTGTGTCCATTCATGTGAATGGACAGTTTGTTGCTGGTCATTCCCACATAGAAAGCGTCACAGTGTAGGCAGGTCAGTTGGTAAATCACGTGGGTGCTTTCACACATGGCTCTGCCTTTGATCGTGTACACCTTCCGGGTTACAGGACTGGAGTAGGTGGTGGTGGGAGGGTGCATGGGACAGGTTTTACACCGGGGGCGGTTACAAGGGTAGGAGCCAAAGGTTAGGGAAGGTGGTTTGGGGATTTCATAGGAATGAACCAAGAAGTTACGAAGGTTAGGTGGACGGCTCAAAGACACTCTTGGTGGAGTAGGGAGAATTTCATGAAGGATGGATCTCATTTCGGGGCAGGATTTTAGGAAGTCGTGTCCCTGCTGGAGAGCCACATTCAGAGTCTGATCCAGTCCCAGAAAGTATCCTGTCACAAGTGGGGCACTTTTGAGGTTCTTCTGTGGGAGGTTCTTGGTCTGAGGGGATGAGGAAGTGGCTCTAGCTATTTGTTTCTTTACCAGGTCGGGAGAGTAGTTGCGAGATGGGAAAACTGTTTTCAGGTTATTGGTCTAATGATTCAGGGATTCAGGACCGGAGCAGATTCGTTTGCCACGAAGACCTAAGCTGTACAGAAGGAACCGTTTGATATGGAATGGGTGGCAGCTGTCATAATAGAGGTACTGTTGCTTGTTAGTGGGTTTGATGTGGATGAATGTGTGAAGCTGGCCACTGGACAGATGGAGGTCAACATCGAGGAAAGTGGCATGGGATTTGGAGCAGGACCAGGTGAATCGATGGAACCAAAGGAGTTGAGGTTGGAGAGGAAATTCTGGAGTTCTTCTTCACTGTGAGTCCATATCATGAAGATGTCAATAAATCTGTACCAAACTTTGGGTTGGCAGGTTTGGGTAACCAAGAAGGCTTCCTCTAAGTGACCCATGAATAGGTTGGCGTACGAGGGGGCCATCCTGGTATCCATGGCTGTTCCCTTTAATTGTTGGTATGTCTGGCCTTCAAAAGTGAAGAAGTTGTGGGTCAGGATGAAGCTGGCTAAGGTAATGAGGAATGAGGTTATAGGTAGGGTGGCAGGTGATCGGCGTGAAAGGAAGTGCTCCATCGCAGCGAGGCCCTGGACATGCGGAATATTTGTGTATGAGGAAGTGGCATCAATGGTTACAAGGATGGTTTCCGGGGATAGCAGATTGGGTACGGATTCCAGGCATTCGAGAAAGTGGTTGGTGTCTTTGATGAAGGATGGGAGACTGCATGTAATGGGTTGAAGGTGTTGATGTACATAGGTAGAGATATATTCTGTGGGGGCTTGGGTTTGTGAATTTTAGGAAGAAGGTAGAAGGTAGGGGTGCGGGGTGTCGGTGGGGTCAGGAGGTTGATGGAGTCAGGTGAAAAATTTTGTAGGGGGCCTAAGGTTCTGAGGATTCCTTTAAGCTCCGCCTGGACATTAGGAATGGGATTACCTTGGCAAACTTTGTATATGGTGTTGTCTGAAAACTGACGCAGTCCCTCAGCCACATACTCCCGACGATCAAGTACCACGGTCGTGGAACCCTTGTCCGCCGGAAGAATGACGATGGATTGGTCAGCCTTCAGATCACGGATAGCTTGGGCTTCAGCAGTGGTGATGTTGGGAGTAGGATTAAGGTTTCTTAAGAAGGATTGAGAGGCAAGGCTGGAAGTCAGAAATTCCTGGAAGGTTTGGAGAGGGTGATTTTGAGGAAGAGGAGGTGGGTCCCGCTGTGACTGAAGGTGGAACTGTTCCAGGCAGGGTTCAATTTGGATAGTGTCTTGGGGAGTTGGATCATTAGGAGTAAGATTAGGATAATTTTTCTTCATAGCAAAGTGATATTTCCAGCAGAGAGTACGAGTGTAGGACAGTAAATCTTTGACGAGGGCTGTTTGGTTGAACCTGGGAATGGGGCTGAAGGTGAGGTTTTGGATTGGGAGAGAGGTTTGGAGGAAAGGTTAACTACTGAATTAGGGTGATGTGTTTCCAGATTGTGTTGTTTGGAATTTTGAGGTTTTGGAGGGAGTGGAGCTGGCAGTGGAAGATTGAGTAGATGGGAGATACTGGGTTTGTGTGCAATGAAAGGAGGTTGAGGTTTGCTGGAAAGGTTGTGAAGGGTGATTGAGTTGCCTTTCTGGACATGGGAAACCAGGAGATTGGATAGTGTTTTGAAAGTTTTTTGAGGTGGAGGTTGCGAAAGCTTGAATTTTGTGTGTATGTTTGTGTGTCTATCGACCTGCCAGCCCTTTTGTTTGGTAAGTCACATCATCTTTGTTTTAAGATATATATAAACAAAGAAGCTGTAACTTACCAAACGAAAGTGTTGGTATGTTGATAGTGACTGGTCCACACATCTCACATCGTTTGATACAGGTGACACTAATAGCTTGATAACTGCCCCAATCATGATCAAGAATACTGACTTTTGTCATACATACATCAAAATTTTGATTTCCTTGAACGGAAACACAAATTAAAAATAACTGTTTTCACAGTCACTTTACCAGAATTTGTTATTCTGTTTGTCTTTCAACTGAGCCTTCTTTGGAAAATTTCTTACTTATAACAACAGATTCCCTTGAAAACAGTTTTATGCATTCTTTATTTTTGCAAAAATTATTGGCAAACATAATTTACAACTTGATGACAAGAACTCACTTCTTAAATACTGCAACACCATCTCAGAGACTTGGCTGTCTACCGGCTGCAGCAGACAGCACGCCAAATAGCAGAGGGTTAGGTTCTGCTGCACACAGTCAGCATCAAGAGCTGCAGGCACTCCGGATTTTGTTAGTAGTTGCATATTTCTGCGGTGCTCCCGCTGCTCTCTCTTGTCACTTGATGGCAACCTGTTGATCGAGTAAGGGAAGCCTGACATCAAATGCTGTCTGAAGTCAGAAGAACTTTGTTGCCTAAGCAACAGTGTCTGGAAGAAGAAAGGAAAACTGAAAGTAAATGTGAAGCTCAGTTAATAACGAAACAGTTCCGTAGATCTAGTCTACAGAACAACTAATTGAATGCTAATACACTAACATAAAACATCCAAGAGTGGAAAGAAAATTCTGACTTAAAGACACTGAAATAAAATGTTTTTGGCGAGATCAACACAACAGCGGAAACAAATTGAATTGTGAGGTAGCCTCAATTAAATGTTTTTGTGCACTAATTCCATAAATTATAATTATTTGTGAACTCACAAAATGTTGTACATCACAATACAAACCAAACCAAAAGGAAATTAGATAAATAACTAGAAGGATGAAAAAATTGCAAATTATTCTCATATTAATCATTTCAGTCACTATTTTTTTCAGCTGTGGAAATAAAATTGCATTTTCCTTTATCAAATAATTTACCTAAACACCCTGACTGAAAAAGAAACAGATATCTCACCAACAAATTTTGAAAAATATTTCATGAATTGATATATCACAGAACTATATACCTGTGAATCACGTGCAATTAAAAAGCGATACCACTCAATAAAACTGAAGTTTCCCCACATTGATACGGAAATGGTTTCAGATGTGATGCGCATGCAGCCTACCCTCCCATCATATGACATGCATTGTTTGCTAACTGTTTTATTGATCTCTAGTGTTTTCTAATAGTAGTGTATTTTAACTAGTTTAATAATTTCTATAATAGTGGTTTGGAGTCTGAAGGATGTTGGGAAAGATTGTGTCAATAATGGTAAGATCATGGGCACGAAGGATGCTGGCATATAAGGAGGTGGCGTCAAATAGTAACGTGTACGGATCCAGGAGGTAAAGGTGTGAGCATGGTGGAGAGTTGATGAAGGAAATGGTTGGTGTCTTTGACATGGGAGGCTAGATTACAGACAATTGGTTAGAGATGTTGCTCCATGTGGGCCAAAATTCTTTCAGTGGGGGCACAATACCAGTGACAATATGGCATCCACGATTCTTGGGTTTGTGGATTTTGGGGGGCATGTAGGAGGTGGGTCTGCAGGGTATCGAGGGAAGGGTCTAAGGCTTTAAGAAGAGATTGGAGTTGGTTTTGAACTTGTGGGATGGGATCACTCTGGCATTGTTTATGGGTGGAGGAGTTAGATAACTTGTAGAAGCATTCTGCCATGCAGTCACTGTGATTCATAACAGTGGCAGAGGCTTTGTCAGCATGTAGGATGATTAGGTCAGGATTTGTTTTGAGGTTGTGAATGGCTGTTCTTTCTTTTACTGAAAGGCTGGTGTTCAGAGGAAGGAATGTGGGGAAGGATGGTGAGGCTAAGTTGAAGGTAAGGAATTCCTGAAAGTTGACCAGCGAATGGTTAGGTGGGGAGAGGGAGGATCATAGTTGGATAGTGGGATGAACTGGAAGAGGCAAGGTTGAATGTTGGAATTAGGGTAGTTTTGGTAGGAGGGATTGCCAGCAATGAATTCCTTCCATTGCAGGGACCAGGAGAATGAAAGTAGGTTTTTGATAAGTCCAGCATGGTTAAATTTGGGTTTAGAGCTAAAGGTGAGTCCATGGATAGCACTCAAACTTCTATGGAGCTGAGGGTATTGGTTGGAAGCTTAATAACAGTGACACGAGAATTTGTTGGCTCTGGATTTGGTGGAGTTGGTAGGGAGTTTTGGGGAATGTGGCAAGGTGGAAAGGTCACAAGTGGACGAGGAGGAACACTGTTGGTATGAAAGGGGTTGGATAGTGGTACCCTGAGGCGGGAGTAGGAAGACAGCAGGTTGGATAAGTTATGGAGGTGATGTCTGGAATACTACTCCAGGAGCTCAAGAGCAAGGGGATACCCACTGGATCTAGTCATAACCCGATCTCCCTAGCCAATTCCCCTCACAGTTGCAATCCTCCCCCCACTCCCCAGAACCAGCCACAATGGAGTGTCCCCTTCATCACCCAGAACCACCCCAGACTGGAACAACTGAACAACATCTTTTGCCAGAGCTTTGATTACCTATTTGTACGTCGTCTCATTGTCACTGTAGGCCTGTACCATGGGACACAAGGGTAGGATGTTGTTTGGTGGCCGGTATCCTCTTCTATATCTCAAACTGAACACATATATTAAGAAGGTTCTTTATTAACCAGAACAGGAAGTTACTCATCTCAGCTGTTAGCACGAGCGACTTAAAGGTAGGTATTTTAGGTGTTGCGAAACAACTCAAATCACTTAAGAAAGGCAAGTCTTCCAGTCCAGATGGTATACCAGTCAGGTTCCTTTCAGAGTATGCAGACACAACAGCGCCTTTCTTAGCAATCATATACAACCACTCAATTGACAAAAGGTCTGTTCCTCAGACTGGAAAGTAGCACAGGTCACACCAATATTCAAGAAAGGAAATAAGAGTAACCCATTGAATTACAGACCCATATCACTGACCTCAAATTGCAGTAGGATTTTGGAGCATATACTGTACTCGAACTTTATGAATCACCTTGAAGAAAATGCCTTATTGATACATAACCGACACGGATTCAGAAAATATCGTTCTTATGCAACACAGCTAGCTCTTCATTCCTATGAAGTAAAGAGTGCTGTCGACAAGGGATCTTAGATCGATTCCATTTACCTAGGTTTCCAGAAGGCTTTTAATGCCGTTCCCTCACAAGTGACCATTAATCAAATTGTGTGCATATGGAGTATCGTCTCAGTTCGTAGTGATAGACGGTAAATCATTGAGTAGATCAGAAGCGATATCTGGCATTTTGCAAGGTAGTGTCATAGGCCCTCTCCGGTTCCTGATTCACATAAATGATCTAGGTGATAATCTGAGCAGCCCCCTTAGATTGTTTGCAGATGACACTGTAATTTACCATCTAGTAAAATCATCCACACAATCGATTCCAATTACAAAATGATCTAGAGAGAATTTCTGTATCTACATCTACATCCATACTCCACAAGCCACCTGACAGTGTGTGGCGGAGGGTACCCTGAGTACCTCTAACGGTTCTCCCTTCTATTCCAGTCTCGTATTGTTCGTGGAAAGAAGGATTGTCGGTATGCTTCTGTGTGGGCTCTAATCTCTCTGATTTTATCCTCATGGTCTCTTCGCGAGATATACGTAGGAGGTAGCAATATACTTCTTGACTCCTCGGTGAAGGTATGTTCTCGAAACTTTAACAAAAGCCCATACCGAGCTACTGAGCGTCTCTACTGCAGAGTCTTCCACTGGAGTTTATCTATCATCTTCGTAACGCTTTCGCGATTACTAAATGATCCTGTAACGAAGTGCGCTGCTCTCCGTTGGATCTTCTCATCTCTTCTATCAACCCTATCTGGTACGGATCCCACACTGCTGAGCAGCATTCAAGCAGTGGGCAAACAAGCGTACTGTAACCTACCTCCTTTGATTCCGGATTGCATTCCCTTAGGATTCTTCCAATGAATCTGAGTCTGGCATCTGCTTTACAGACGATCAACTTTACATGATCACTCCATTTTAAATCACTTATAATGCGTACTCCCAGATAGTTTATGGAATTAACTGCTTGCAGTTGCTGACCTGCTATTTTGTAGCTAAATGATAAGGGATCTATCTTTCTATGTATTCCCAGCACATTACACTTGTCTATATTGAGATTCAACTGCCATTCCCTGCACCATGCGTCAATTCGCTGCAGATCCTCCTGCATTTTAGTACAATTTTCCATTGTTACAACCTCTCGATACACCACAGCATCATCTGCAAAAAGCCTCAGTGAACTTCCGATGTCATCCACAAGGTCATTTATGTATATTGTGAATAATAACGGTCCCATGGCACTTCCCTGCGGCACACCTGAAATCACTCTTACTTCGGAAGACTTCTCCCCATTGAGAATGACATGCTGTGTTCTGTTATCTAGAAACTCTTCAATCCAATCACATAATTGGTCTGATAGTTCATATGATCTTACTTTGTTCATTAAACGACTGTGGGGAACTGTATCGAACGCCTTGCGGAAGTCAAGAAACACAGCATCTACCTGTGAACCCGTATCTATGGCCCTCTGAGTCTCGTGGACGAATAGCGTGAGCTGGGTTTCACGCGACCGTCTTTTTCGAAACCCATGCTGATTCCTATAGAGTAGATTTCTAGTCTCCAGGAAAGTCATTATACTCGAACATAATACGTGTTCCAAAATTCTACAACTGATCGGCGTTAGAGATACAGGTCTATAGTTCTGCAAATCTGTTAGACGTCCCTTCTTGAAAACTGGGATGACCTGTGCCCTTTTCCAGTCCTTTGGAACGCTACACTATTCGAGAGACCTACGGTACACTGCTGTGAGAAGGGTGGCAAGAAGGGGTAAAATCGAACTGGTATCCCATCAGGTCCAGCGGCCTTTCCTCTTTTGAGCGATTTTAATTGTTTCTCTATTCCTCCGTCGTCTATTTCGATATCTACCACTTTGTCATCTGTGCGACAATCTGGAGAAGGAACTACAGTGCAGTCTTTCTCTGTGAAAGAGCTTTGGAAAAAGACATTTAGTATTTCGGCCTTTAGTCTGTCATCTTCTGTTTCAGTACCATTTTGGTCACAGAGTGTACGGAAATTGTGTGTATGGTGCGAAAAGTAGCAATTGGCACTAAATAAAGGAAAGTGTGAGGTCATCAACATAGGTACTAAAAGAAGTCCGATAATTTTGGGTACACAATAAATCACACAAATCTAAGAGCTGTAAATTTGACTAAATACCTTGGAATTACAATTACGAGCAACTTAAACTGGAAAGACCACATAGATAAATACTTAGAAGATGCGACAAACCCACTAAAGAGACAGCCTACACTACACCTGTCCATCCTCTGCTGGAATATTGCTGTGCAGTGTGGGATCCTTACCAGGTAGGATTGACGGAGGACATCGAAAAAGTGTAGAGAAGGGCAACTCGTTTCGTGTTATCGCACAACAGGGGTGCGAGTGTCACTGATATGATACGCGAGTGGGGGTGGCAGTCACTGAAACATAGGGTGTTTTGTTTGTGGCAAGGTCTATTTACGAAATTTCAGTTACCAACTTTCTCTTCCGAACTGTAGGGAGAAATGATCATCATAATTAAATAAGAGAAATCAGAGCTCGAACAGAGAGATTTAGGTGTTCCCTTTTCCCACGTGCCACTCGAGAGTGGAACGGTAGGGAAGTAATATGAAAATGGTTCGATGAACCCTCTGCCAGGCACATAAGTGTGAATTGCAAAGTGACGATGTAGATGTAGATCTTAGGCTAGCTTATGTGGTACAAGCTCCTCACTGCTGGTGACGTGCACTGCACACTATCCTGGCTGCTGTGTGCTGACTGACTGAACTGGAGGCCGAGCTAATTGGGACTGCGACTCCCACTGGGCTGCAAGTGATGGCTCCACTCACTGACTCAATGGACGCCTGACTGGGCCCTCCAGTACATGGCGGCAATCTAAATACTGGCAGTCGGGGGGAGGTAGGGGTGGGTTGGTGGCACGTTTCTTGCAAGTTTATCTTTGGCCTCTCTCTCGATAGCTGCATTGCTTGCACCTACTATTAATCTTCTCGCAACCTCTTTGACGCCCGGTGTGCTGGCAGCAGCTTACGCTAGAACACGTGTTATCGTGCCCTGCAACGAGTGACATCCAATCTGAGATACTTCCCATCCCTTCCGAAGACGTGTTCCGTTGCCCACCCAATCTTCACAATATCCTAGTCCGTCTCTTTGCCACTGCCACTCCCAATCCCCATATCAATACCCTGTCACACGAATCTCATCCCTGTGGAAGACCCAGGTGTAAAACCTGCCAAATGTGCATACCCAGTACTTCCTATTCCAGTCTGTCACAGGTTTATCCTACCCCATCAGTGGTTGGGACACCTGTGAAAGCAACTATGTCATTTACCAGCCACTGCCCAGTGTGAAGTAGTTCTTGCGCTAGCTGCCGGAGTGTACTTTGTCACACTGCGGATTCTATAACTGTGCTCGATGACCCGTCTGCAATGTGCTCGGTGTCAGAAGTCATGTGGTCAGTTGATCTCTCTACCCCTACCTGAACGCCCCTCAGTGTTGAATAGGAATGTGGACCCCGAGAGGTTCTGTTGTTGGCTTCTGCATTGGAGTCTGGCATTGGTGGCACATTGTGATTTGGTGTTGTCGGAAGATAGGTAGCCTCTCCATCGGAAGATGGTAGGCAGTGAGCAGCATGAAATTCGTCAGGTGAAGGCCATCATCTAGGGGAAATTTTGGCTAGTTCATAGACTGTACTGGAGCATCTAACACATAGATTCATTGCAGTATAGGGATCACTGAATTGAGTGCTATTACTGTGAATGCCATCAATTCCAATGATCAGCTCATGATGAGAGCTGGAATATTTAAAGGGAGCCATCGTGAGGCTATTACGCAAAGCTTGGTTCGTTATGATGAAATGGGTCCTCCTCACTCTGCTATATTCACTTAACAGGCTGTTAAACACTGTGTTGGCCACTCACTATGTGTTGTTATGAAAGAGGTACAGTTTCTTGCAACAGGTATTATGAGTTAACAAATATGCTTGTCTCACATCCTTTGGTTTTGTGTCGCAATCTCTTTTCTGCTGGAAGCGTATCTTGCTCGGCAAACAGTGCCGACGACCTGACCTACTTGCAACATATTGACTTGCTTCCTGCTTCTGTTTCTCATGACTTGAATTTCCCTGTGGCAGTGTGAGTGAGTTTTAATGAAAAAAATTTCTGATTTCTGCCCCTTACTATTAAGTGTGGTAACAGTACTATGAAGTCTGAACCATCTGAAACTATGTAATTCTAACTGTTTGTAGATTAAAATGATGCAAAATGCTGTAATTGAATCTACTATTCTAACAAATCCAGCACTTTAAGAGGTCTCTCTCATACCCCATATACCAATCATTCCACCCAATTTACCCATCATTTTCACAATAATTCCCAATAAATGTTTCCTTTGCAAAAAAAAAAAAAAAAAAGGGGGGGGGCTGAGTCTCAGAAGTGGTGGCGAGGGGAGGGGTGGGGGGGAGTGGGGGGAAATGAACGCAGAGATGGGGAAGGATGAGACAGAAATTACGACGTACATCCAATTCCCATAATATTCAGCAACTGTAAAGCAATGCTGCGTTCGCTAGTATAATATAAATACAATTCGTAATGGATATTTGAAATTGTATTAATATATTTGCATTTTATATGTTTTTACAATTATATATATAACTGCTTTTATCCCGATGTTCATGCAATCATTCAAGTTGCGAGTTTGTGTTATGTCTGTGTATGTGAAAGTTCTGAACAATGAAAATTATCAAATAGTTGTTGTCTTATACATACACACAAACATATATATCCGTCTTTATATGGATTTCAATGTTGAATCTCCTAAAAATGAGGTGTAGATATGAAATAGAAGATGAATCAGAAGTATAAATATGAATGTAAATTTACAGATGAAAACTTTATCTAAGCTTGAAGCAAATAACTGTAGATTTCTATTGCATCGCCTCATGCAATCGTATAGGTTTTACATAACCAATAGGCTTATATATGTAAATTAAAAGACAACCGACAGTGTACAGACAGCTTTCTTTTTGTATTCATTTTTAAGCGTCACTTTTAGGGCTTTACTATCGCTGTAATACTACCCCGACAGAAATGAATGTAAACAAGTTACTTCAGCACAGTAAATTGCACAAGTTTAGTACAGATTTTATACTTTTTGGTTTCATGTGAAATTGAAGTGAACAACCAATCTGACGCAAGTTAGAAAGAAATAGACAACACAGTGAAATATGGAACATCAATTCCTGGAGCTTCAGTCAAAGTGTGAACTTGTCTGCCTGAATTTGATTTTAACAATCGTTTCACATGGTCAAAGCAGTTTTATGACCCTGAAAGGTGTTGTGTAATAAAAACAAGAGCAGGAAATGAATACAATCCTGATATCAGTAAAATCAATAGAGAAGACAGAAGTTTAAATAAAGATTGGTTTCAAAAGGGGGACAAAAGTTAAAAGATCATGGCTGTTTTATACTTCCTGGCAGATTAAAACTGTGTGCCGGATCAAGACTCAAACTCGGGACCTTTGCCTTTCGTGAGCAAGTGCTCTACCAACGGAGCTACCCAAGCATGACTCACGACCCGTCCTCACAATTTTATTTCCTACCTTTCAAACTTCAAAGAAGTTCTCCTGCGAAAGTTGCAGGACCAGCACTACTGGAAGAAAGGATATTGCGGATACATGGTTTAGCCACAGCCTGGGGGATGTTTCCAGAGTGAGATTTTCACTCTGCAGTGGAGTGTACGCTGGTTTTGAAAATTCCTGGCAGATTAAAACAGTGTGCCAGACCAAGACTCGAACTCAGGGCCTTTGCCTTTCGTTTGAGTCAAAACGAGCGTACACTCCGCTGCAGAATGAAAAATTCATACCGGAAACATCCCCCAGGCTGTGGCTAAGCCATGTCTCCGCAATATCCTTTCTTCCAGTAATGCTAGTCTTGTAAGTTTGCAGAAGAACTTCTGTGAAGTTTGGAAGGTAGGAGACGAGGTACTGGCGGAAATAAAATTGTGAGGACGGAACGTGCGTTGTGGTTGGGTAGCTCCGCTGGTAGAGCACTTGCTCGCTAAAGGCAAAGGTCCCGAGTTTGATTCTTGGTCCGGCACACAGTTTTAATCTGCCAGGAAGTTTCAAAACCAGCATACACTCCGCTGCAGAGTGAAAATTTCATTCAGCTTTATACTGTATACTGTGCAGGTTATTTTCTCAATTGTGTTCAGATTAAAAATCATTGTTAGCTGAAGAGGAAGGGATGTTTAACTGGAAAAAGCTTAGTTAAAAATTGCCTGCTCATGAAAATTCATCACACCATAAGCTTTGGTGTTGCTCATGGAAGGCTTTAGAACCTTCTCTTGAAAATGGGGTTATTGGTAACGGTCTACAAGACCAGGTAACCAGATAAGAAAAAAGGAATCTCATTGGAGAACAGAATTGCAATGTAATACTGATGCTGCCCCCCCCCCCCCCCCTTTGTAGCAAAGCACAGGAGTCCATTCACAGGAACAAAAGAAGTTGGAGATTTTGATGATCTACAGAGTTGTAAATTTCCAAATACCATTGATCTCATAACACACTATGTCATATAACACTACAGTGTTCCTTTGTCAGCATACTGAACGCAACAAAAAAAGGAAGACAGCTATTTTTTTTCCAGAAATGCACAACATGAATTCCTTGACATAATTGGCAAGAAAATAAGACACGGTATTATTAAAGATATTTTAGATACTAAATGCTTTTCATTGATGTTTGATTGCACAGCAGATAACAGCCACAACGAGCAGATGACTCAAGCAGTTTGCTATGTCATGTCAAATGACTCAGAAGCTGTGGAAGATTTTGTTGACTTTTTGTAGCTAGAGACAAAAGAAGTGGAGGTTATAGTCAAGAGATGCTGCAAAAAATAGAACAAAATGATTTCAACATGAATCACTGCGGAGAGCAGTCTTATAACAAAAGGATAAAAATGGTTGCAAAATATGAAATAGACCAGTCAAGAATACTTGAGAAGATTGTACTGGCCTATTTTGCACCACATGTTGGTCACTCTTTAAATTTAGTAGAAGCACAAGGAGCCCACTTAACATTGAAGCGAAAACTATTTTTGTAACTACCTCTCATTTATATCCATTCTTGTAGCTTCAACAGAAAGATGGGAACTCTTGCAAAAACATGTACCCACAACACAAGCAGGTGGTCTGCAAGAGTAGAGGCGGTCAAAGTTATTTACTAGTATTTTGATAAAGTTATAAAGGCTCTGGAAGTACTTGAAACTTATAAGTTGTCAACACCAGGAACAAAAACCGAGGCAAGATCTATTTTAAACAATACGAGAAAACTCAATTTTATTGCTTTAACTTGCTTCTGGTTGGTGTGCAATATTTTTAAAAATCATTGTACATCCAAAGCTATTTCTGAGGCTCAAGTATTAGCAGAAAAGAACAAGATATCAATGGAATTCTCAACAATGGATCAAGGGACACAAAAAATGGCCATCGAGCTTGTGGAGATGAAATATCCAAACATTCACAGGAATATTTGTTTGGGATGTCCCTATTAGAAATAACTGACAGAGTGGTAATGGTGTTGAGTACCAGGTTTAAGGCACAAGAGAAAATTTGTGCCAAGTTCTGTTCTTCGTTTGGTGTCCAAACTCAAGAAATGGAAGTGGAGCATTTAAAGACCGAAACAGTGGAATTGGCAGATACCTATGTAGAAGATCTTAACAAGGAATAATTTATTTTTGAAACTAAATGTTCCAAACATGATGCACAGGCAATAGAGTGTGGCTTGCCAGACGTCATTATATCATCCGTATTAAGTTCAGTTTATAAAAACAAATTGGTAGAGGGGTAATCCAAAATTACGACAGCCTTAAAATATTCCATGCCATGCCTGTTTCTCTTTCCTCTGGAGAGCGGAATTTTAGCAAGCTGAGACTAATACAACATTATTTTACGAACACAGCTGCTCAACAAAGGTTAACAAATCTCAGTACAATCCCCAAATAGCACAAACAAGCTGCTTCCATAAATTATGATGAATCATAAACATTCTTTGTGCAAAAAGAGCTCAGGAAGTGAAATTTTAATTTTATTATTTGTACAGAGAATAATAATTTCCTATTTTTTTGTATTTTATGTTTATTTGGACTTCGGCCTTACTTCAGTCATTTATATAAGTTATGAGATGGTGATGTTTATTTTGAAAAATATCATTTACATTACTGTTATAAAACTGTGGAAAATCCACGATGAAATAAGACAATATTGTGAAAAGGAAAGACTGCTACTCGTCATATAGAGGAGATGTTAAGACATAGACACAACAAAAACATTGCCATACATGTTGAGCTTTTAGCCAAAAGGCCTTTTTCTAAAGCAGTCAACACACACATATTCACAAAAGCACAACTCACATTCTCTAGCCTCAATGGCCGTACACAGTGGTCATGTATGTGTAATTTGTGCTTGCTTGAATGAGTGCATATTGTCTATTTTAGGAAAAGGTATTTTGGTCAGAAGCTCAACATGTATGGCAGTCTTTCTGCTAAGACCTTGTCGGACCCCTCCTTTTGCCCAACGTAGTGCAGCAAACCAATGTACCATGGACTCAACAAGGCATTGGAAATCGTCTACGGAAATATTGAGCTGTGCAGCCTCTAAAGCCATCCACAGTTGCAAAAGTGTTGCCAGTGCGCAGGAGTTTGTGCACGAACTGACCTCTCTATGTCCAGTAAATGTTCAATAGGATTCATATTGGGCATCCTGGGTGGTAAAATCATTCGGTCAAATTGTCCAAAATGTTCTTCAAACCAGTCGTGAACAACTAAAGCCCATTGCCATGACACATTGCCATACACAAAAATTCCATCATTGTCTGGGAACAGAAAGCCTATGAATGGCTGCACATGGCCTCCAAGTAACTGAACATAACCATCTATAGTCAATGATTGATTCAGTTGGACTAAAAGATCCAGTCGAGTCCACCACACCATTATGGAGCCACCACCAGCTTGTACAGTACCTTGTTGATAACTTGGGCCCAAGAATTCAAGAGTGTGGACGGGAAAGGGGGGGGGGGGGGGGGTTGCCAAACTCGACCCCTACTGCCAGCTCTTACCAACTGAATTGGCACTCATCTGACCAGGCCATCTAGGCTCCAATCGATATGGTCATGAGCCCAGGAGGGGGCTGCAGGAAATGCTGTGCTATTAGCAGGGGCACTTGTGTCGGTCGACGGTTGCCACAGCCCACTGACACTGAATTTTGCTTCACTATTCTACTGAATATGTTCCTCGTACATTCCACATTGATTTCTATGGTTATTTCATGTGGTGTTGCTTGTCTGATAGCACTGACAACTGTACACAAAAGCCACTGCTCTCAGTCGTTACGTGAAGGCTGTCAGCCACTGCGTTATCTGTGGTGAGAGATACTGCCTGAAATCTGGTACTCTCAGCACACTCTAGACATTGTGTATCTCAGAATACTGAATTCCCTAACTGTTACTGAATTGGAATGTCTCGTGTATGTAGCTTCAACTACCATTGTGCATTCAAAGTCTGTTAATTCTCATTGCGCGGCCATAATCATGTCAAACATTTTCACATAAATCACTTTATTACACACAACTACTCCACATATGTACTGCCCTACATAATTTGTGTGCATGATAGAACTGCCATCCGTTTAAAATTTGCATCGTAGCACTACAAGGAAATATTGGATCAAATAAAAATGGAAACAAAAAAAAAAAAAAAAAAAAAAAAAAATGCTTTAGGAAGCTTAATTACGGCACATATGCGGAATTGTCTCAGTATTTATGCCATGACCTGTTACTTACGCGGTATTTGTTTGTCAGTCACCCGGCACGACTTGACACATTTACATTGGTATTTGGTGCTGAGAAAGCTAGTAAGAGCAAGTTTTGGAGCATTAGTCATTTTCTTTATTGAAAGATTTCATAGAAACATTATAAATAAATATACTATTTACATAGTTCCGACAATGTCTGAACATTTCTTCAAGAAAATTTTGCTCGGACACATCAGTAATTCTTACCACACCTCATTGAAAGAGCACTTGCAGTAAATAATACCATTTGGGCGGTACTGTAGCCCCCTCCGAACGGTAACTGTAGGCTCATTTTTTACAGCTATTCCAGGCCTAATTGAGTTGTACAGCCACAAACTTTTCTCTGCATAGTTGATGAAAAAGGAATAATCTAGGTAATGGACTTGGTATGGCTGTGGCTTTTTTCTCACTTCTTTAGATATAGCGTATTGGCTAGAAAGTGTAACTTCACATCCTTTAAGCTTGCACTCACTGGAACTGTGAACTGAGCCACATTCCATCTGAGTATGGCCTTTCTCCAAAAACTTTTGAGTAATCAATACTCCAGTATCGATTGCTAATCATAAAATAGCATTTGATAATATCACGTTTCTGTTCTGATATGTGCAGCCATCAGAATTAAGAATTTTTGAATGGGATTTTACTTAATCGTTCTGGATAAGGTATCCATGATGCATGAGGCAAAACATGATGCAACCAAATCACCTTGCGTTATATTGAATCAGTAACATACTGCAATATGACTTTCTAAATTATACATTGTAAAGTTATGAACAGCTAACTTAGTTTTATAATAAACTGCACTTGCACTTAAAAATGGGGCTACTTTCATGACCTGTAAGTCCATGGTGTACACTGAGCAGAGCTTCTGCTGGGTTTCTTTCTTGTCAGCATCTATTTGCATCCTTGCCTTCTCTTCCCATTCTGTGTGTTGCTACCACACGTCTTCACTCAAGTTACCAAGCCTGTAACTACAACACAAGTCGCATTGGTCTTTCTTGGGGAAAATAAGCTAATATTACCATCTTCTAAAAATCAGGTTAAAGGTTGTTGTTGTTGTAGTCTTCATTCCTGAGACTGGTTTGATGCAGCTCTCCATGCTACTTTATACTGTGCAAGCTTCTTCATCTCCCAGTACCTACTGCAGCCTACATCCTTCTGAATCTGCTTAGTGTAATCATCTCTTGGTCTCCCTCTACAATTTTTACCCTCCATGCTGCCCTCCAGTACTAAATTGGTGATCCCTTGATACCTCAGAACATGTCCTACCAACCGATCCCTTCTTCTATTCAAGTTGTGCCACAAACTCCTCTTCTCCTCAATTCTGTTCAATACCTACTCATTAATTATGTGATCTACCCATCTCATCATCAGCATTCCTCTGTAGCACCACATTTCGAAAGCTTCTATTCTCTTCTTGGCTAAACTGTTCATCGTCCATGTTTCACTTCCATACATGGCTACACTCCATTCAAATACTTTCAGAAACGACTTCCTGACACTTAAATCAATACTCGATGTTAACAAATTTCTCTTCTTCAGAAGCGCTTTCCTTGCCGTTGCCAATCTACATTTTATATCCTCTCTACTTCGACCATCATCAGTTATTTTGCTCCTCAAATAGCAAAACTCCTTTACTACTTTAAGTGTCTCATTTCCTAATCTAATTCCCTCAGCATCACCCGACTTAATTCGGCTACATTCCATTATCCTCATTTTGCTTTTCTTGATGTTCATCTCATACCTTCCTTTCAAGACACTGTCCATTCCATTCAACTGCTCTTCCAGGCCCTTTGCTGTCTCTAACAGAATTACAATGTCATCAGCAAACCTCAAAGATTTTATTTCTTCTCCATGGATTTTAATACCTACTCTGAATTTTTCTTTTGTTTCCTTTACTGCTTGCTCAATATACAGATTGAATAACATCGGGGAGAGGCTACAACCCTGTCTCACTCCCTTCCCAACCACTGCTTCCCTTTCATGTCCCTCGTCTCTTATAACTGCCATATGCTTTCTGTACAAATTGTAAATCGTCTTTCGCTCCCTGTACTTTACCCCTGCCACCTTTAGAATTTGAAAGAGAGTATTCCAGTCAACATTGCCAAAAGCTTTATCTAAGTCTACAAATGCTAGAAATGTAGGTTTTCCTTTCCTTAATCTTTCTTCTAAGATAAGTCATTTAAGGTAACCTGACTTAATGGTGAAACCTTTTCTGCATGACATTTTTCCACATAGAGTCCGTATAGCTGTTGTTTGGATTGTAGAATAGGCTCAAGGTAAAACTTCGAGGAGGATTTCCTGCAGTAATGTGACGGAAGTTTTGGAAGAGAGTCCAGGAATTCTTTCATGAAGGTTCTCTCATCTTTCTTCTTCGTCTGTTTGTTTTGTGGTCATAACGATTTTGTATCAGGACTCATCCCGTGTGTGGAATTAAACAGCCAATATCGGACAGTCCATTCTTTAATCCCAAGAGTATTGAGAGACATCTTTTTGCATACTTTGTGTTTCCTCAGCTCATTTTTGAAAAGATAAATGAGCGTCCCTTTTCGCCTGGATTCGCCATTGTTTTTCCCTGGACGTTTGGTAGCGTAAACCTTCCTCTGACCCCTTAACATCGTTTCCCAAAATGTATTAAATACTGCCTGCCTATCATCAGCAGAAAACGGATTTCTGGCAAATCTTCAAAGTACATGTTGGACCTAATTTTCGTGCCTTCCTTTTGAGCATCATGAAGTGATTTTACCAATTCGACAACATTTGTATCCAATATATGCCTGTCCATGCATTCTTAGAATTTTATTGGCATTTTTCTTCCAATCTTCAGGATGTGGTTTAGACTTCCTTTTCCTGTCACTACTTACGTCACCACAAAATTCTTGGTCTCCACTGTCAGCATCATTATTGCTCCCGTGATCTTCCGGTAATTTATCAAGTGTTTGGCAAACAATGAGCACCATTGCATGGTAATGAGTGTGAAGTACGGTCGTCTCTAGTGGACACTATGACTGTGGTTTCATTTTGAGCATTGTTAGATACAGCAACTGAAGTTTCTAGAAGGAAAAATATTTATTAATTAATTTAAGCAAAGATGAAGCTCAATTTCATCTATTTATGAGAACGACAGCATCAGTAAAAAACTATTAACAATAATCAAATGGCTCTGAGTGCTATGGGACTTAACATGTGAGGTCATCAGTCCCTTAGAACTACTTAAACCTAACTAACCCAAGGACATGACAAACATCCATGCCCGAGGCAGGATTCGAACTTGCGACCGTAGCCGTCGCATGGTTCCAGACTGAAGCGCCTACAACTGCTCGGCCACACCGGCCGGCTAACAATAATCCCAAGAAAGTTAACATGCGTCATTAGATGTTGCAGTGAACAGTAACCAAGAACTTTATATAAAGTAATTCTTCTTCGGTAAATGTAACTTTTCTTGCCTGTTGTTTGTTCTGCATTTACGGGAGATCCTATAAGAATGTGGATAGTCTAGAAATCTTTGGCAGAAATAAATAAAGCACAGAACGAGTGAAGTGGGGGCATTCTGATTTAAATCTCAATAAGACACTTGCGATGCTACTAACATTCAAAGGTGAATAATAAAACAATTTTCTTACCGCTGTCAGTCACTCTCAGGAACGATTCTCCACTTTCATAAGCTGATTTCAGCTAAGAAGCAATTTCTTCTTCGGTAAAAAGATCATCATCTACATCGCTGTCCATTATCACAAATGAAGCTACAAGCATGGAACCACTTTCGAGCACTGTTAAATACATAATAAGTCAGTAACAATGCGCTGTGGCTGCGCATGCTTTTGTATTTTTGTGGTATTGTTTACAGTATCCATAGATTGTAGATACGTGGTATTTAATTCTCTACAGTTCCATGGTATTGCCATTTATTTATTTGGTGTGTCACATACGCAGTATTGTTTTATATAATTTTTTCATTGTAAATAATTAAAAATTCGGCACTATAGCATTAAGAGCAGATGCGCCTACGGTCAACGATATCATCTAACTGAAAAATGAAAAATCGGCACTTTGTCAGTTACGCGTTATTGTTTCTTCATCGATGATATGTTCATTATCTCAGTGTATGGTGAGGAGCAATGTTTCCTTTTCATAATATTATTGTTATAAGAGTGCCAATTTTAATTGTGGGTGGGGGTGAAAAAAGGGATGGCAAATTTAAGCTTGTCCCCCTTGGCAAAAATCCTACTTCAGGTCCTAAGTAGACACAATACGGTGTTAGAAGTGTATTTCCAATACAAAGAACACAATTTAAAACTAGTTATCGTACATAAGGTTCTTAAGGGTGAGCAGCACAACAAAAATGAAATGTTAGCAGTAACAGAATGTTAGAAAATCAAGAAAAATCTAGGACTCGACTGAATAAAGATTAATCATTTATTGAAAGTGACGATGTCGAACAGTAGACAAGCACATAAATTAGAACATAATTACAGTAGGTCACTTGCTGAACTAGGAATCTTCTTCAGAGGACATATAAGCTCGATTGGGTGGAATGGATGAGGTGAACAGAAGGGCGGCAAGAGGGAGGGAGGAAAGGAGGAGAAGATCGAACAGATGGGCATCGGATCTCTGAATTAACAGTGTGGATAAGATTCAATAGATCATAGGCACCTAAACAAAATAAGGGAAGTAAGAAGTTGACGAGGAGGTAGGAAGTGAAACAGGAACAGGGAGGCTGGTGGATATTATGACTGGGACTGCAAAAGACTTGAGTCCAGGGTCATCTCAAAAATGAAAGACATCTCAGAGGAAGAGTTCCCGTTGTCAGAGAAGCCAATGCCGAGGTAAGGGTAGACAATCTGTGTGCAAGATCTGCCCCACAGAACAACATTCCACTTATTCCACTATAAAGACTGCACTGCTTTTAAAGTGAGTGCGACTCCTAACAACTGTTCTCCAACACGTATGGCCAAGGCTGAACTGCAATTGATCCTCCTCTTCATATAAAGATCACCTAAATTTAAAGTGTGGGAACTTTCCATATAAATTGGCCTTAATTTTACAATCTTTGCAAACCTCTGTTCTAGTCCGCACTTCAGGCGAACCTAGTGCACACTATTTCCCTGGCGACCTTCCTCGTGTCACTTCCCTATCTGTATTCCCAACTGTCCCCGTTTTCTGTTTTCCCATCACTATAACCCTTCTCTCCCATTCACCTCTCTTGTTCACTCTGCTTGCTCTGGCTGATATAATAATTCACTGCAGTCAGGATGAAGCAGTTCTGGACAATGTGGCTTTTGTGTGTGTGTGTGTGTGTGTGTGTGTGTGTGTGTGTGTGAGTGAGTGAGTGAGTGAGTGAGAGAGAGAGAGAGAGAGAGAGAGAGAGTGCAACTATGGGAGCCATTGCTGACATGTGTAGTGTCACATGATACCTTCATTTAAGTTACTGGTTATCTGCAAATAATCAACATAACTATATGAGATACTGACCTGTAGTGATTTGTCAAGTTTTATGTCAGGTTTCAAGGAAGTTGATAAGAAACATGAAATCCCTGAAAATTAAATTTACATCAGCTCAAATGTTTCATAATACTGATCCTTTTTTATGCCATGAAGAGTTTTGGAAAGCTTCATGCCTAAAGAGCCTCAGCTAAGCAAATAAATTTTTTTATCATTGATAAATCAGGATCTACAAATTTGCCACTATGCTGTAGCAATATATCGGCCTGTAACTGTTGGCAGTGGGAGCAGCCAAGTGATCTGTGATGCAATGCTAACTCATGAAGAAACATTTTCTGCATACCACCTGTGGAGAATGTTGACCAAAGAATCAGTCACTTACACTTAGAAAATACTGCTATGTACAACCAATAATACTACTAAAGGATCACTGTGATGTGTGACAAAGAATTTTTAACTTGTACCATTTGTTAATGTTTCCCCATTGACAGATAGTCATGGAAATAATGACTGCTTGTCTGCCTCTTTGTGACCTGTTGTTAGCCTACTTTTATTTTTACGAGCACTACAGAATTGACATGAAGGGGGCTGAAGACTACAGTATTTGCAGTTTCTACACAGAAAGCCAGTTCTAAGAGTTATCAAAGCATTCTTTTATGTGTAAAAGATTGTGTCCACTGAGTGGCTATGAGTCGACTTGAAGCAGGTCAAACAATTTCTACTTTTGTGACCATCATGAGAGTGTCAAAAAGTGTGAACTCATCACTGGAGGAAATTGCTATTGGACCATTCTATGCCAGGTGGTCTAGAGGCTTCCACATGACCATGAAGGATTTTGATGAAATTGTATGTGAACATTCACACATGTTCCCAACAAACATTGGTAAAGTTTTCTGCAAACTGTTTTAAACCATTTTCATTACAAAGACCATGTTCTAAACCACCTAAAAAGTAGATTTGATTTGCAAACTTCACATTTTCTTTGAGAGCCAATTTGCTTGAAATTGTCCATATATTCATTATTTCCTTTAAGAGCGAAATGTTGTACAAGATAGATTAGTTTTGTTTTTTTAAAGGGAATATTGCCAGAAATATTATATCTCAAAGCTTCCAAAAACTCATGGGTGCAATGTTGGTAGCTACGCTATGGGGTCAAACAAATGACTATATCTCTGGAAGTATTGAATTAGTGCTCATGAAACTTTACCAATGTTTTTGTGAACCTGTGCAAATGTTTTTGTGAACCTGTGCAAATGTTTTTGTGAACCTGTGCAAATGTTTTTGTGAACCTGTGCAAATGTTTTTGTGAACCTGTGCAAATGTTTTTGTGAACCTGTGCAAATGTTTTTGTGAACCTGTGCAAATGTTTTTGTGAACCTGTGCAAATGTTTTTGTGAACCTGTGCAAATGTTTTTGTGAACCTGTGCAAATGTTTTTGTGAACCTGTGGAAATGTTTTTGTGAACCTGTGGAAATGTTCTCACAAAATTTCAGCAAAATTTGTGAAGGTCATGTGGGAATTTTTTCTGATATTAGATGACTTGGCATGGAATGGCCTTATTACCAGACAACCAGATGAATTTGTGCATAGTGGTTGTCACAGAAGATGCAAAATGAGCAGATAAGGACGGAGTGGACATAACCTGGCAAAAACAAACAGGTATGTTGCTCTGTGCAGAATAAATGTGTACTCTAATCATGACCCTTTGAGCGTTCAGTTGAGTTTTCGATTCCATTTTTATGCACAATATTTTGACAACTGATCCACATTGTCTCCTTCAAACATAAAGAGCTGAGTCATTATGCATACTCACTGCCCCAACACCTACCAGTCAGAACTATTGCCACTGTCACACCACTACTTATAGCAGAGTTCAACTCCTGGCAGTTACTACACGCTTTGCAGTTCTTTCATTTACTAAAGTGCGCGCTGTTACTCAGGGAAACACACATTCTCTCAGTTCTTCAGCTCTAGTGGATGAGATGACCAGTGAGATTTTAATAAATGCAGTACAGGATCACAATTAATGTTTAAAGTGAAACCTCCATCTCGGTTTATTAGGTTTTTTGACAATTATTTTGACAGTTTCATTAATTACGTCACCCAGATGGAATGTAACGCACCACATCCCCTTCTCGCCGTATTTCGTTTCACGATTCTATTTGAGACAGTATTCAATGACAGTCGATTTGCTCTCAGTTTTCATACTCTGGTTTGTCGCTGATGTTTGCCACACTTCTCTACAGTTCCAATAGTATTCCCCATGTGAGAGCTGCCACATCTGCATGGAATGCAGTACATGTGCTGCTATCAGAGGCCTAGATCATCTTGGAAAAATCAGTTGAGAGAACTAATAAATGTGAGATAGAATTGCTGGCTATTACTTACCTTTAGGAAGTGAAATGTGTTGTACAGCTAATAGACACACACAAAAGTGCGTGTGATGACATTATCTATCCTAGCTTTTAGACTATCAGTTCCGTTCTCGGGGAAGAGAGAGGGATAGAGTGGTCACTCAAATCCAAGAAAGAGAAGCATCCAACTGTAGTGAGGATGAGGACAGGCAAAGGATGTAGGAGGGGTCAGGGATAAAAGTGGTATACACTGGTAAGCATTGTGCCGAAATTAGTTCAGAGCTGATAGATGCGTAGTGCTGTTAACAACTTGGACTGCAGGGATGGGAGAGAGAGAAGCAAGGAGGGAATAAAAGTTGGGGGAAAGAGGAAGAGAGATGGTACAAGGACAAAGAGAGAGAGAGGGGGGGAGGGGGTAGAGGGGGAGAGAGCGGGGGGTGGGGGGGTTAGGGAGGGAGGGAGTCAGATGAGTTAATGAAGACTTGGACCAAGAGGGTGTCCATATGTGAGGATGAGTCAATGCG
This sequence comes from Schistocerca gregaria, assembly GCF_023897955.1. NCBI lineage: Eukaryota > Metazoa > Arthropoda > Insecta > Orthoptera > Acrididae > Schistocerca > Schistocerca gregaria. The sequence continues at coordinate 35,433,796 of NC_064925.1, read as the reverse complement.
AAAGTTCCCATGGCTGGAGTTTAGTGAAACTAATATTTGGCAGGGAAATCCAAACACCCGATATAGTATAGCAAGTACTTAGGTCCCTTGAGTCATGCTGCCAAATAAGTTTATCTTGCAGAAGCCTTTTCAAGGCGTTTGACACAGTTCCCCACAGTCGTTTAATGAACAAAGTAAGAGCATACGGACTATCACATCAATTGTGTGATTGGTTTGAGGAGTTCCTAGATAACAGAACGCAGCACGTTATTCTCAATGGAGAGAAGTCTTCCGAAGTAACAGTACGCTTGTTCGCCCAATGCTTGTGCCGCAGGGGAGTGTCATAGGGCCGTTGCTATTCACAATATACATAAATGACCTGGTGGATGACATCGGAAGTTCACTGAGGCTTTTTGCGGATGATGCTGTGGTATATCGAGAGTTTGTACTGAAATGCAGGAGGATCTTCAGCGAATTGACGCATGGTGCAGGGAATGGCAATTGAATCTCAACGTAGACAAGTGTAATGTGCTGTGAATACATACAAAGATAGATCCCTTAACATTTAGCTACAAAATAGCAGGTCAGAAACTGGAAGCAGTTAATTCCATAAATTATCTGGGAGTACGCATTAGGAGTGATTTAAAATGGAATGATCATATAAAGGTGATCGTTGGTAAAGCAGATGCCAGACTGAGATTCATTGGAAGAATCCTAAGGAAATGCAATCCGACAACAAAGGAAGTAGGTTACAGTACGCTTGTTCGCCCAATGCTTGAATACTGCTCAGCAGTGTGGGATCCGCACCAGATAGAGTTGATAGAAGAGATAGAGAAGATCCAACGGAGAGCAGCGCGCTTCGTTACAGGATCATTTAGTAATCGCGAAAGCGTTACGGAGATGATAGATAAACTCCAGTGGACAACTCTGCAGGAGAGACGCTCAGTAGCTCGGTACGGGCTTTTGTTAAAGCTCCGAGAACATACCTTCACCGAAGAGTCAAGCAGTATATTGCTCCCTCCTACGTATATCTCGCGAAGAGACCATGAGGATAAAATCAGAGGGATTAGAGCCCACACAGAAGCATACCGACAATCCTTCTTTCCACATACAATACGAGACTGGAATAGAAGGGAGAACCGATAGAGGTACTCAGGTTACCCTCTGCCACACACCGTCAGGTGGCTTGCGGAGTATGGATGTAGATGTAGATGTAAAAGGATACAGGAATTCTTAGTCTCACTTCTCACAACATTTACTCCTTAAATGTTTTTGTTGCTGCTGAGAAAAACCAGTTTCTGCTATATATCAGCCACAGGCCATCTATGTTATGTTTCCATTGGAGTGCCTTCACCCTGCAGTTGCTTACTTTCAGCATGTGCATGCCTTTCCTTTGGAGACTATTTACAAATCAAGGGCATACTGCATTATGGATGTAATACCATTTACGAACAGTGAATCGACACGTTGATTGTTACGAGTGCCTCCAGAAGGCACCAGCCACGAAGCTACAGGAAAATGGTGGCACTGGTGTCCTGGAAACAAGTTAAGCCTGCACATCACATGGTCGCAGATATCCTTCGCCTGCTGGATATTTAAGGGAAAGTGCAAACTCCAGCAGCAGCATTCAATTGCTCACCAAATTCCTGGCCGTGAGCTGGCTACAACTCATAGCTCACCAGACAGAACTCGTCAAGACCGGCCCAGATGCTCACATCTACCAGCACTGTCTCTGCACTGCTTCAGGGTACGCTGCACAGAGCAACACCATGGATGTCACTCCGACAGCCACTCAGAATGAGGCTCCCCGCTGGTATCGGTATTATACCAGTGGACTTTGTTTCTGTTACTCTCACGTGATCATGGATGATGTTCGAGTTGTTAGCTTGAACCAAACTCTATTGTTAACTTATGCTGTGAATAAAAGTGTTCTTAAGTTCAACCGGGAAATCGTAATTCACTGGAGTGTGCATCACCCATAATGGGTTTTAACAATTTTGGCTGAATTGTGATTTACACAGTTACTGCACTAGGCACGAAAATATTTTTCATGTACATTTTGCCTTTTTGCCTGGCATTTAGGATAGGTTTATGTACTCTGGTAAGAATGTATTCTACAAGCTCCAGTCCAACACAAAGCAAGAAATTGGCAATCTCAACTGGTTCACAAGAAAATTAAAAATGTATCTCACTTGGCATTCTTTCTACGGAATATCCAAATAGCTACATTCTGGAATTGAAACATTTTGTTAGCTACATGGCAAGTAGCAAGGTTTGTTGTAAAGCTGCACGACAAGTAGATGTGTACTATGGAAAGAGCTTGAGTTGCAGATAGGCAGAACAAACAGACTAGAACACACTTGACATTTTGCGCAAAAAGGCCTCCTTCTAAAGTAAAACATTCATACACATTCACGCACGCACAATTCAAACACATGACCACTGTTTCTGGCCGCTGAGGCCGGACTATCCTTTTCATAATACTGTTGTTATTCCATCCTAGAATTTCCACTGTTTGAAATAGTAATGTACTGTAAATATGACTTAGTATTTCCAGGTACAGGTAAATATTTTCTTTGAGATCATATCACTGTAATACAGTGAACATTAAGCTACCTATAGCAGACAAACAGCAGCTATATGGTATAACTGAGGAGGCAGCAACTTCTTATAAAGCTGCAACTCTGTCTCTTATTTACTAGAAAAAAAATTTAGCTGTCATAAGTACAAATAGCACTAAGTAAGGCAGTGATAGTTTATATGTAACATATTATTCAATTATTGTTCTATGTATTTATGGTCTACCATGTAATTTAGTAATGAATGATCTCCAACACAAAGCACTATATCTTTACAGCGTTATTATCTTCAGTTTGTTTATGTTATCAGTTAGTATTCTGTGAGACAAACTAAGTTAAAAATGCATATTATGTTGAACTCTATAACCTTTTGAAGTTTATTGTCTTAGTGTCACACTGCCAAGTAGCTGTTACATGTTTTAGTAGCAACATGAAATCACAACAAACAACTGGCTGCATCCAGCTAGCAAAAATGTAACACAATATTATTTTTCCACCTGAAGACGAGTGTATCAACTTTCGAAACATGTAGGTGGATGAAATAAAAAGAGTGACTAATGCAGGTAATTGTTTTATTTGCACATTTAATGTTCCATGGAGCTGATGCAATCTACTATTTGGGAAAAGAAAAAGGACACACTCTCTCAGAGATTCAAGTGATTGACTAAATACGCTCTTTTGTAATAAAATGTTGACTCTCATGGCAGTGATTACTCCAATTAAAACTCCGAGAGGTCATGGTTGATACAGAAAATCATTCCTTGATGTTTTGTCTCAGTCTGATGGAGAGATTTTTAGAGATAAAAGAGAAAGAGCATAAAAACTTGAGGGACAACCAGCTTCTAGAGCTGTATAGTGGGCTCCACAATTTGCCACATATGATTCCAGCTGCAGGATTATCTCTGGCTGGCAGCATCATTCTCAGTTAGAAGTAATTGACTTGTTCTATTGGCACATTTTACCTAACTTAACATGTTCTTCTCTGTTAAATTATTATGGTGTTTGTAAATTTTTATGACCTCTCTACACATCCACGCACAATAATGTGCTGTGCTTGCTAAACCACTGAATTTTATTTTGTGGTTTATTTATCTTAAAGCACGTTTCACTATAACCGATTTGACAGTTCGTTCCCACCAGTAGTTCCTCTTTTGTTCCACTAAACAGATGCTAACACTTATACCATCATGTAATTGCCCACGATTACGCAGAATGTTTTTATCTCAGTCATTGTTAATACATGCCTTACATCTTGTGCCATTCTTAATCATTCTTTTGTTTTGTTGGCTGGTTTACAGATCATTCCAGCACCAAAATTTGCCAACACTTTCTCAATGTTGTTAGTAAAAGGATGGATAACTTTACAGGTTGGCAGCCATTGTTTCTAATTAATCCTGGCTTTCTCTCTTCTTAGATGGAGTATCTGATCCCCTCCTTACATGAAATTTGACTAGAAGTGATTCAGCTAATACTGCAAATTAAACAGCTCACATATTTTATTAACCTTGTCCACCAAGATTTTAATGAAACTTCTTTTTTGTCTTAGATGATGGTTGGTTTCCTTAGGATGGACCAATCGGTGTGTGTGTGTGTGTGTGTGTGTGTGTGTGTGTGTGTGTGTGTGTGTGTGTGTGTGCGAGAGCGCGTGCGCTGGTTTTTTGTAATTGAGTTTCTTGGCTTTTCTGACACACCCAAAAAATGAAGTTGACCGCTGCTCTATTTTCCCATCGGAACTTCAATTTTTGGACTGATTCTACTCAGATGATACCTGTGCTCGGTTGAGATGATAGCTTTGTAGTATGGACATACAGTGAAGGGTTCTATGTCTTTTTGGTATATCTTAATTTTGTGTTTGACTGAGAATTTTCTGAGCGGAATGATGTGTTCACCTTGTTAGCTCTCTTTCTACCCAGATGCCCAACATCTTTATGGGGGGCTTGCAGGAAACAGCTCTTAAGCCAACCACATTTCGGAGGTATAGGGATGATGTTTTCATAGTGTGACCATGGAGTAGATACATCTACATCTACATGACTACTCTGCAATTCACATTTAAGTGCTTGGCAGAGGGTTCATCGAACCACAATCATACTATCTCTCTACTATTCCACTCCCGAACAGCGAGCGGGAAAAACGAACACCTAAACCTTTCTGTTCGAGCTCTGATTTCTCTTATTTTATTTTGATGATCATTCCTACCTATGTAGGTTGGGATCAACAAAATATTTTCGCATTTGGAAGAGAAAGTTGGTGACTGAAATTTCGTAAAAAGGTCTCGCCGCGACGAAAAACGTCTATGCTGTAATGACTTCCATCCCAACTCGTGTATCATATCTGCCACACTCTCTCCCCTATAACGTGATAATACAAAACGAGCTGCCATTTTTTGCACCCTTTCGATGTCCTCCGTCAATCCCACCTGGAAAGGATCCTACACCGCGCAGCAATATTCTAACAGAGGACGAACGAGTGTAGTGTAAGCTGTCTCTTTAGTGGACTTGTTGCATTTTCTAAGTGTCCTGCCAATGAAACGCAACCTTTGGCTCGCCTTCCCGACAATATTACCTATATGGTCCTTCCAACTGAAGTTGTTCGTAATTTTAACACCCAGGTACTTAGTTGAATTTACAGCCTTGAGAATTGTACTATTTATCGAGTAATCGAATTCCAACGGATTTCTTTTGGAACTCATGTGGATCATCTCACACTTTTCGTTATTTAGCGTCAACTGCCACCTGCTACAACATACAGCAATCTTTTCTAAATCGCTTTGCAACTGATACTGGTCTTCAGATGACCTTACTAGACGGTAAATTACAGCATCATCTGCGAACAGTCTAAGAGAACTGCTCAGATTGTCACCCAGGTCATTTATATAGATCAGGAACAGTAGAGGTCCCAGGACGCTTCCCTGGGGAACACCTGATATCACTTCAGTTTTACTCGATGATTTGCCGTCTATTACTACGAACTGCGACCTTCCTGACAGGAAATCACGAATCCAGTCGCACAACTGAGACGATACCCCATAGCTCCGCAGCTTGATTAGAAGTCGCTTGTGAGGAACGGTGTCAAAAGCTTTCCGGAAATCTAGAAATACGGAATCAACTTGAGATCCCCTGTCGATAGCGGCCATTACTTCGTGCGAATAAAGAGCTAGCTGCGTTGCACAAGAGCGATGTTTTCTGAAGCCATGCTGATTACGTGTCAATAGATCATTCCCTTCGAGGTGATTCATAATGTTTGAATACAGTATATGCTCCAAAACCCTACTGCAAACCAACGTCAATGATATAGGTCTGTAGTTAAATGGATTACTCCTACTACCCTTCTTGAACACTGGTGCGACCTGCGCAATTTTCCAATCTGTAGGTACAGATCTATCGGTGAGCGAGCGGTTGTATATGAGTGCTAAGTAGGGAGCTATAGTATCAGCGTAATCTGAAAGGAACCTAATCGGTATACAATCTGGACCTGAAGACTTGCCCATATCAAGCGATTTGAGTTGCTTCGCAACCCCTAAGGTATCTACTTCTAAGAAACTCATGCTAGCAGATGTTTGTGTTTCAAATTCTGGAATATTCCATTCGTCTTCCCTGGTGAAGGAATTTCGGAAAACTGCGTTCAATAACTCCGCTTTAGCGGCACAGTCGTTGATAACAGTACCATCGGAACTGCGCAGCGAAGGTATTGACTGCGTCTTGCCGCTTGTGTACTTTACATACGACCAGAATTTCTTCGGATTTTCTACCAAATTCCGAGACAATGTTTCATTGTGGAACCTATTAAAGGCATCTCGCATCGAAGTACGTGCCAAATTTCGCGCGTCTGTAAATTTTAGCCCATCTTCGGGATTTCGCGTTCTTCTGAACTTCGCATACTTTTTCTGTTGCCTCTGCAACAGTGTTCGGACCTTTTTTGTGTACCACGGGGGATCCGTTCCATCTCTTACCAATTTATGAGGTATGAATATCTCAATTGCTGTTGCTACTATATCTTTGAATTTGAGCCACATCTCGTCTACATTCGCATAGTCAGTTCGGAAGGAATGGAAATTGTCTTTTAGGAAGGCTTCTAGTGGCACTTTATCCGCTTTTTTAAATAAAATTATTTTGCGTTTGTTTCTGATGGATTTGGAAGAAATGGTATTGAGCCTAGCTACAATGACCTTGTGATCACTAATCCCTGTATCAGTCATGATGCTCTCTATCAGCTCTGGATTGTTTGTGGCTAAGAGGTCAAGTGTGTTTTCGCAACCATTTACAATTCGCATGGGTTCGTGGACTAACTGCTCGAAATAATTTTCGGAGAAAGCATTTAGGACAATCTCGGAAGACGTTTTCTGCCAACCACCGGTTTTGAACAAGTATTTTTGCCAACATACCGAGGGTAGGTTGAAGTCCCCACCAACTATAACCGTATGAGTGGGGTATTGATTTGTTACGAGACTCAAACTTTCTCTGAACTGTATCATCGGAGTCTGGGGGTCGGTAGAAGGAGCCAATTATTAACTTAATTCGGCTGTTAAGTATAACCTCCACCCACACCAATTCGCACGGAGTATCTACTTCGACTTCACTACAAGATAAACCACTACTGACAGACACAAACACTCCACCACCAATTCTGCCTAATCTATCTTTCCTGAACACCGTCTGAGACTTCGTAAAAATTTCTGCAGAACTTATTTCAGGCTTTAGCCAGCTTTCTGTACCTATAACGATATCAGCTTCTGTGCTTTCTATTAGCGCTTGAAGCTCAGGGACTTTTCCAGCGCAACTACAACAATATACAACTGTAATTCTGACTGTTCCTTGATCCAAGCACGTCCTGTAATTGCCAAGCACCCTTTGACATTGCAGCCCATCCCGCACTTTCCCGAGGCCTTCTAACCTAAAAAACCGCCCAGTCCACGCCACACAGCCTCCGCTACCCGTGTAGCCGCCAGCTGAGTGTAGTGAACTCCTGACCTATTCACCGGAACCCGAAACCCCACCACCCTATGGTGCAAGTCAAGGAATCTGCAGCCAATACGGTCGCAAAACCATCTCAGCCTCTGATTCAGACCCTCCACCCGGCTCTGCACCAAAAGTCCGCAGTCGGTTCTGTCAACGATGCTGCAGATGGTGAGCTCTGCCTTCATCTCGTAAGCAAGACCAGCAGCCTTCACCAAATCAGATAGCCGCTGGAATCCAGAGAGAATTTCCTCAGATCCAAAGCGACACACGTCATTAGTGCCGACATGTGCCACCACCTGCAGCTGGCTGCACCCTGTGCTCTTCATGGCATCCGGAAGGACCCTTTCCACATCAGGAATGACTCCTCCCGGAATGCACACGGAGTGCACACTGGATTTCTTCCCCTACTTAGCCGCCGTATCCCTAAGGGGCCCCATTACGCGCCTAACATTGGAGCTCCTAACTACCAGTAAGCCCACCCTCTGCGATTGCCCGGACCTTGAAGGCTGAGAATGATCCTCTGAAACAGGGCAGGCAGCTGCATCTGGCTCAGCCAGAGACAGTGCCTGAAGCCGGTTTGTCAGATGCACCGGGGAGGCTTTCTGATCAGCCTCCGGGGACGCCTTTCGCTGCCTGCCACGCCTTGGAACGACCTCCCAATCAACCACAGGCGAGGGCTCAGCCCCACTGCGGACAGCAACCGGGGCAACCACAGCGGCAGACCGATCTGGGGACAGACAGGACGAGGCTGACACCCCCGTGATACCCAAGTCCGGCTCCCCACAGTGGTGCCCATTGGCAACAGCCTCAAGCTGCGCGACCGAAGTCAGCGCCGATTGCAGCTGTGAGCGAAGGGATGCCAAGTCAGCCCTCATCCGAACACAGCAATGGCAGTCCCTGTCCATTCTAATCGATGTTGAACAACAGTTACTGAAACACGAGTCCATGCCTAGATAACGCAAGCGAAACACGCAAAGAATGTATCAACTAACCTGTACAAATGCCTAACGACTGCGCTACAATCTGCTGAATTTACTATTACAGTAACTAAAACTTGAAATTGCGCCTCCTATACGAAACTCACACGCAATTTAAATAAGAATCTACGAAGTAAACACTAAAGCGCGATGCTACAACTGTCAAATACTATAATACGCCCGAAATATATGAATTAAACAATGCAAGTACCCAAAAACACGCAAAGAAATTAATTAAACTATCTAACAAATAAGTAAGCTAGGGTTATATGACTTGCTGCTGCAGCTGCTTATCCAACGGCGGCAGAGAGCACAATTAAGGTTTTTTTTTTTGCATCACCACAACTACATTCATACGAACGTTTAATTTACTATGGAAACGGAGAAAGAATACCGTCTATCTTTCCTGGTCATCATGAATAGACAGAAGAATGATGGCTCTATGGTGTACTGATTATATTGTATGCTCACTCATGCTGAATCACATTTATAATTGTACACATCAAGTTGGCACACCCTGTCGCAAGCTGTGTGTACTTAAAAGATCTGCACACAAAGCTGACAGTCTCCGTCCCAGGTAGGTTGCCTAAAGAGCTCACCCACCTAAAAACAGTATTCAGAGAAAAAGGACAACAAGGACACTATCAGTTAAAGACAAATTCCGGGAAGTGGATAAAGAGCAGAGGTCACAGGAAAAAAATCTATAATTTTTCTTCCATTTACTGGCAAATAAATTTATTACATATAGCCACATTCCTGTGGAAATCTCAGATGAAAGTGGTTTTTGCCACTGCAGACCTTCTACGATCAGTGAAAGACAATTTGCTACTGTGGAAGGCTGGAGTTTTTAAAATACGTTGCCAATGTGGGACGGCTTACATAGATCACACTACATGCACCGTGGAAGAATGCTGCACCAAACATCACACAATACTATCCTTCTACAACCAACTCACTCTACTATTGCCTAATGTTGTATCTATGCATCGCATTCAATGAAGTATGATAAAACAACAATTCTGGTCACAGCAACGGCTTTCTGGACTCCTTTATTACAGAATTCATGAAAATATGCACATCCAAGAATACTATGAATTGTGAAAGCAGGTGCCAGTTGGAGAACGCGTAGAACCCCATAAATTCACGTTTTGCTCTAAACGGAAATGATTGGAGTACATCAGTGGCCACAGCGAGTGGCAACCCTGACAACAGCAGGGTTCTGAAATTCCACCAGCGATGACAGTGCACACTTTTGAGCTGTAGCTATCGAGAATGCAGGGTGCAGTCGACTGCAAGTTGTGTCTCACATTGGCACCAACGACATCTGTCACATGGGTTCTGAGGCAATCCTCAGTTCGTACAGGTGGTTGGTGGAGGTGGTGAAGATTGCGGGCCTTGTGCGCAGGGTGTAAGCAGAGCTCACAATTTGCAGCATCGTTATCAGATGAGCCAAGCGGAGGATCTCAACCAAAGGCTTTGTCAACTCTGTGATGATCTGTGCTGCAGATTTCTAGTTATTGTATGGGGATCTGTAGGGCTCCCCTTGATATGTCAGGGGTACACTACACAAAGGAAGCAGCTAATTGGGTAGCAGAGTACTTGTGCAATGCACATGAGGGTTTCTTAGGCTAGGCCATAGTTTGAGGTGCTGTGATGAACACTTGCCAATCGATTCACAGCAAGTGAAGTCAAACGGCGTTCAGAATAAAGACACTTTGACAGTCACAATTTTATCAGTACACTGTTGAAGTATTCATAGTAAAGTTTTCGAATTTTCTGTCCTCCAGGACAGTTCTCACATTCAAAGTTATTCTCAGTACAGAGAGGTGGCTGAAACCCGAAGTGGAAAGCTCTGAGATATTTAGTGAGTCTTGGAACATCAGGGTGTATACACGGACAAGCAAAAAAACTTCCCGGATTTTTCCCACATTTCCCGGTTAAAAATACACTGTCTCCCGGGTGAAAACACACTTTTTCTGTGTTAAATGAAAGTATATTTTCCGTCAGAACTGCAAAACTTATCAATCCTTTGAATGGTTATGGTCTTATACAAGGGCGCAGAATTTCCTGGCACCTTAGAAAATGAAACTCAGGGAAAAGAGACACGTTTTGGAAATATCTTCAATGTGCAGCAACATGTACGCAGCGTATTTTCGTATTATGAAAGTATACATTGGAATTCCATTAAACGCAGCATGTTACTTTCCAAATCACTGAAATCGAGATTGCGATGCGCTTTTGTGAGCCAGTCATAGCTCATGTCACGTGAACTCGCCAGCTGATGACAGTGGATATTCAGAGCATAGGACACGTGATGTAGTCGGCCAACAACAACATTACTGATAAGTGGCACGAACACACAAACAGGGACAGTTAATAGTTTAAGTTAATATACATAGTGTTACTAAAAGGAAAGCAAAGTTTCCTCATATATTATTGGTCTCTAAGGTTAATAAGCTGCAAGAGAAGCTAAGCTTTGCCATATAATGTTGATCTTTTTTGTGCGAGTTACACTTTATGATATATCACACAAATGTGCCAGTAAATTTTTAATAATGACATAAATGCCTGATCTTCAGGGTTTGAAATCCTTCTAAATCGCTCATCATCAAAGAGTTGATTTTTAAATGAGAGTCGAACACTCTGCGATTTAAGAAATTCATGGTACATTCTCACACATAGACCAACTTACGTAAAAGGTTATTTACTTTGAAAGTAACGCATTCGCAATATTTTCCTGCGACCTGTTAAAAATACATTCGTTTCTGCAGTTGCCAGAGCACGCAGATAATAGGCGAGACCGCACTCGTGCAGCTACCATGAAGTAGGAATCCCAAATGTACATACGTGTAAAACATTGAAAGATTATACATTATGTCATAAAAGAAACAGGACATCAGAGGATACTCTGAGATCATCGGAATTTCATGAACCATAACTGAAATGTGCACATTTAAAGTGCATACTGAAAGTGCACATTCGTATGTCCAGATTCCCAATGAAGTAGACCTCGACTTGATATTAAGTTTTTCAGAGTGGTTTTAGGGGTGTAAATTTTGTTAGAGCATCAGTATTGTATTACATCACGTTTGGTTCTTTATAATGGCATAATGCCATACATGCTAGAAGATCAAAACTTGCACTTCAAATGCAGCAAACAGTTGAAACTAGCCAGTACTGTGGAATTAAACATTTTGTTTCAAATCCATTGACTGCCTCTGCGGAAAAGGTCAATAAAAGTCAATTTTTTTTAAGCAAACCAACAAAAATAACTTCATTGTTCAGCAAGGTGATTAATGCTTGACTGTCACAAAGGTGGAAATAAAATAAAATTTGAAACTAAAAATATATGATAGCCTTCAGTAATTATGTGAATGTATTTTAATTCACTTGATAGCTCCTGGCCACAGATATCCGCTTTATTTTCATTTGATGTGAGAGTAAATGAAGGGTAAACAACAAAATCACTGAATGTAAACACGGGTCACGTGGAAACTACCCACTACAACTCAGACTGCTCTGCACATCAGCCCCAGATCTACAATATTTGCTAACCGGATCAAAACTAAAAAAAAAAATTGAATTTTCAAAAATATGTTCATCTTGTAGTGCACATCTTTCTGGAAAGCCTGAAACGTAAAACATATGTGTTCGAGGAAATGTAAGACATGTTATTTGGTCTTAAGTGTGCCAAAGTGCAGTGCCACGCCTCTTCATACAGCAGTCTTCTATCGCACGTCACTATATTTCGCTCTGTGGACACACATATCCCAAAACCTCGCAATTAATTGTGAATGCGATTATTTGTAATCGGGAGAACAAGAAATTTTCAGAAAATTTGGACTCTTTATTGCCTGTTAGCAAATAACTTGCCGTTCTGTGTGACATAAAATTAAATATAGGATACATAAAACCAATAAAGACAAGAGACTAGCAAGAAAGTACACATTTCTCCAATCCTTAGCTCCTAGCATTTTTTCTCTCTAATCTTGCTACAGCTTTACACAGTGTGCTTTCCTTTCTGCGACAGAATCTATTACCTCATCAAAGTTCGTCAAACGTTTTGCTACATGAAAAAGCTAAATGTTGTTATCTAATACTGAAAAAGCTGTTAATACAAATAATACCCAAGACTGGTGTGGTTTCTCGATCTGATTACGTCTATTTTCTCACTGTCTGCTAGATAAAACAAAATAGGCCTTTCTAATATTGCAGCAATTTTGTAACACACACCAAATAAACGAGACTGTTTTGGCACAAATGGTCATTTTTATTATACGACAGAATATAATTCACGAATTATCAATACCAAATGCCTATTAGGCCTACTACAAGCAAAAAGCTTTGTGTTAAGAAATAGTTTCACATTTCATTCATACGCACCAGTTTCTCAAATGAGATCGAAGAGTAGTATCACAAAATTTTTATATAAATTTGGAATCCTTTTATTCCTCCTTAATTCATGTGACGTCCTCGTTTCTTCTGGTTCCTCATTCTAACAAACAATCTTGTTGTCACCAATTCTGTAGCTATCCCTGCCATTCTCAAAATTTGCTCGCCAATTAACTTCTCTAACCCTGCCAGAATCACAGGTTTAGTAACCTCATGATTATTCTCCGGTTAAGCATTGTTAAATGTTTGTACAACACGTTTTGTGTGTTACTTCCAGAATAGAACTTAAGTGGCTGCTAGCTGGGGTCTGTACAACTGGTCCTTACTAGTGTAGCGATCTGGCCAAAAATTTTCTGTCAAAATTTCATTTTCTTTGATACACTGAGAAGATAATACGGAATCTCTCTCACTTGTTACTGCTGTTAAGTCATTTATTTCCATTCTAGTAGTCTGAATCTATGGATTTCCTTAGTAATTATAACAACGCTGATCATTCGCAAACCCAATCAACCATATAATCAGAAAGCAATTGGCATTTATCCATTCGGCTTTACTCCGCTCAGCTCGTATAGCCCCATCCCCTTTTGTCTGCGGAAAGTTTATTTCTAGATGCGACGAAGATTCTTCTGACAGAGACATCACGTTCACTATGCACACATTCAAAAATAAACTTATGATTCATTCAGAAATCAATTTAAAATGTGTTCAAGAATGATCAAAACCAACAGGGATGCGTTTCAAAATCATATGAATAATCAATTGGCCAACCTGCACTGGATCTAAGAGATTTGTGAAACAATTTATTTTCCCCCCCCTGAAGAATACGAATTTGGCACCCCCTTTCTCCGGTAGCCTCTAGCTGCTTCCTGCGACTGCTTGCACAGCCAACAGCCACATTCCTGTAGCCAGAAGCGGGACAATCTACTACTCAACTGCGCATGCGCATGAGCCTGCTCGTAACTGCTAAAATGAATCTAATGTAAACAGTTGTGACTTCACACTCAGCGGAGGCAATTTGTTGTTATGAAGCATTGCATAGTCTTTCTAAGGCCTTTGACACATTTTGCTGTTGGCAAACGCTTGTATGAGCACTGTGTTTTGTTGTTGTATATCGGTAGCGGGATACAGTAATATCCTTTGTTAGAGTATTGATTCTTACCAGACAAAATTACAAAAATTTAACTGAAAACTAAACAAAAAAATCGTGGTATTCTAAAAAATTCCCAGGTTTTGCCTGGTTTTCTCCCAGATGAAAAAATTCCCCGGTTTTTCCCGGATCTCCTAGTTGTCCCGGGTCGTATACACCCCGAACATATATTAGAAAGACAGTTCATTGCAGTTGACAAAAAATATTGTCTATTGAGGTCGAAGTTGAGTGTGAGAGTGAAGTCATCTGGTTGCATATAACACGTGTAAGTGAAACTAAGTAAATTGTTGGATTTTTTTACCGGCCACCCGATTCCGCTGTGACAGTTACAGAGTCATTCAAAGAAAGTCTATGATAAACAGCGTGTAAATAACAAGATCATGCAATACTAACTGGACGCGACTTTAACCCACCGAGTATAGACTAAGATGTCTATGGATTCATTGGGGAGGAGACAGACAGACAGGCAGGCAGTCATGAGAAATACTTCTGAACATGTTTTCTGAAAAGTGTCTTGTGCAGCTAGCTCAGCAGCCCACAGGCAATGGAAATATCTTAGACCTTGTAGCTATAAATAGGCCGGACCTTATTGACAGTGCCAGTATAGAAACAGGGATTAGTGATTGTGATGTCATTATAGCATCATTGATCACCGAAGTTAATAAATCAGTCAAGAAGGCTAGGAAAGTGTTTCTGCAACATGGAGCAGATAAGCAGTTATTAACATATCACTTACACAGTGAATCTGCATCTCTTAGTCCCACTAAGGTGGATGTAGAGGAATTATGGCAAAGTTTAAGCACATTGTAAATTGTGGTCTGGACAGTTACGTACCCAGTAAGTGGATAAAGGATGGAAAAGCCACCCCATTGTTGACCAGTCTGGTGTGGCAGTTGAAGATAGCAAAAACGAAAGCCAAAGTTTTAAATTTCACATTCAAGAAATCATTCACAAAGGAGAACCGTACACAACACCATCATTTGACCACTGGGCAGACTCCTGTATGGAGGACATAAAAATAAGCATACCTAGAATAGAAAAATAACTGAAATATTTGGAGGAGGGGGAATCACCAGGTCCAGATGGAATTCCAGTTCAATTTTACAAAGAGTGCTCTACGGCACTGGGCCCTTACCTAGCTCACATGTATTGTGAATCTCTCGGCCAGCACAAAGCCCCAAGCGACTGCAAAACAGCACAGGTGATTCCAGTGTATAAGAAAGTAAAAGAATGGACCCGCAAAATTACAGACCATTATCCCTAACTTCTGATTGCTGCAGAATCCTTGAACTTATTGTCAGTTTGAATATAATACAATTACTTGAGACTAAGAAGGTTATGTCCACAGATTAGCATGGTTTTCGAAAGCATCACTCGAGCGACAGTTTGTTGCTGTTCATTCGCATGAATGGACACAGGCAGACAGTGTTTGTTGGTAATGAGGATCACCCTGTGGCTAAACATGCCTTGGTGCACGGCCAGCACATCTTGGCACAGTGTTACACCGTTCGGGTTATCTGGATACTTCCCACCAACACCAACCTATCCGAACTCTGGAGATGGGAACTTGCCCTTCAATATATCCTCTCTTCTCGTTATCCACCAGGCCTCAATCTCCGCTAATTTCAAGTTGCCGCCACTCATACCTCACCTGTCATTCAACATCATCTTTGACTCTGCACTTCCGCCTTGACTGACATCTCTGCCCATACTCTTTGCCGTTAAATATGTCTGCTTGTGTCTGTATATGTATGTATGGATGGGTGTGTGTGTGTGTGTGTGTGTGTGTGTGTGTGTGTGTGTGTGTGTGTGTGTGTGTATGCGCGCGCGCGCGAGTATATACCTATCCTTTTTCCGCCCCTAAGGTAAGTCTTTCCGCTCCCGGGATTGCAATGACTCCTTTCCCTCTCCCTTAAAACCCTCATCCTTTCGTCTTTCCTTCTCCTTCCCTCTCTACTGAAGAAGCAACCGTTGGTTGCGAAAGCTAGAAATTTTGTGTGTGTGTGTTTGTGTGTTATTTTATTGTGCCTGTCTACTGGCGCTTTCCCGCTTGGTAAGTCTTGGAATCTTTGTTTTTAATATACATAAATGATTTGGTGGACATGGTGGGCATCAATCTGCAGTTGTTTGCTGGTGATGCCGTGGTGTATGGTAAGATGTCGAAGTTGAGTGACTGTAGGTAGATACAACTTGGACAAAATTTCAAGCTGATGTGATGAATTGCAGCTAGCCCTAAATGTGGAATAGTGTAAGTTAATGTGGACGAGTAAGAAGAATAAGCCTGTAATGTTCGGATACAGTATTACTAGTGTCCTGCTTGACACAGTCAAGTTGTTTAAATATCTGGGAATAACATTTCAAACTGATAGGTGGAACGAGCATGTGAGAACTCTGGTAGGGAAGGAAAATGGCTGACTTTGGTCTATTGGGAGAATTTTAGAAAACAGCAGTTCACCTGTGAAGGAGACTGCATGTAGGATGCTGACCAATTCTCGAGTACTGCTCGAGCGTTTGGAAGCTGTACCACATCGGATCGAAGGAAGGCACCGAAGCAATTCAGATGCGGGCAGATAGATTTGTTACCAGTAGGTTCGAACAACACGAAAGTGTTGCAGAGATGCTTTGGGAACTCTCACGGGAGTCCCTGGATGGTAGGCAGTGTTCTTTTTGAGAAATACTATTGAGAAAATTTAGAGAACTAGTATTTTAAACTGACTGCTGAACAATTCTACTGCCATGAGCGTACATCATACACAAGGACCACAAAGATAAGATACAAGAAATTAGGGCTCATAAGTAGGTGTACAGACATTTGTTTTTCCCTCGCTCTGTTTGTGAGTGGAACAGGAGGAAAAATGACAAGCAGTGGTACAGTGTACCCTCCACCATGCACTGTACAGTGGCTTGTGGAGTATCGATATATATGTAGATGTAGATGTGATGTGGTCAGTCTGTCGCCACAATCTTAACACGTGTGGAACACACAGCTTGCTAATAAATTGCAGGAAGGACAGGGGATGTCTCAGTTTGTTTTTGATGGCACGCTTGAGAATGGCTGGCTGATGCCTATTCAAAATATCATGTAGTGAAGTGAATGACAGCTGCAGGCCCGAAACTTCTCTGAATATTCAGTTCACTGCAAAAGTTTTAAAATTCACAGTTATGCAACTTGTCTGCCTAGTGGAACACATGATCTCTCAGGTTTTCCTCTGCATGATTAATTACACACTTCCAGGTATTCAGATGAAATGATGTTTCAATTTTTATGCACAATATTTTGATGACTGGTACAGTCATCTTAATCAGGTGCTGCAAGTTGTGTTGCAGCAAGTACTTGCTGCTTGAACTCCAACCAGATTACGAGGTACTGTTGGCACCACACCGCTATTTATAAGTTCATCTCCTATCACCTGGGGATAAGATAGTTGGTGAAATATTAATAGAGAACCAGACCCCAAGACTTTTTAAAACTGATACCTATGTCACGGTTTATTAGGTTTTCTGACATCTTTATTTCTATAGTCTCCTTAATTACAATGCCTCAGAAAATTGGTGTTTGCACAATCACACTGATCTCATTGTACTGCATCTCGCAATTAAGTATGAGGCAGTGCTCAGTGGCAGATAATTTGCTTAGTTGTTTTACTTGGTGTGCCAGTGATGTTCCTTGTACCTCTCCTCAAGTGCTCCAGTAGCCTACCCCACAAATATGAGCCACACTCATATGGAATGTGGTACATACAGAGCATTCAGAGACCTACACTGACTTAAACGTGACTAAGAAAGTGTTTTAACTATGCCGACTGGAGTAAAATATGCTGGATGCCATGCTTCTGCAGGGGGTTTACCTATTCATGCTTCTGTAGGAGGTTTACCTATTTTCCCACAGAAAGGAGCAAAATAAGGAGAATAACCAATTCTAGTCTTCACTTTCTCTAACTCAGTCTCAACCGCTTCCTCAGACATTGCTGATTTTGACTGCAACACCCGCTTGATCTGTCGATCTTACTACTCAATCACCTGGAACACTATTCTCGATTCTACTGAATGTACCTTTCATACACAGCATGCAGCAAAAGTTTTTGAAGCCAGCTAAAGACAAAGATTTAGTTTACAATGTACAGATGGACCATTCTGTTAGCATACATCTGATATAGCATTCTGCATTGCTCAGATAAAACAACATAGCAGCTACATGAGAATACTACAACAGGAACCTTAACTTGAAGTTGTTTGAAAATAACGACTGAACCAAAGGTGAGCACCCATCAGGGAAACAGAAGGCCATTGAAGTTTTAGGAATTCATATTAGCTTGGACTGTGAATATTAACATACACATTTTCTGTCTCGATTTTAGCTATCATCTGATCAACATTGTTCACAGTGTGGTCCATCATGTGCAGTGATGAGTAAAGCAGCAGAATGATGAACTGCCATGTTCCAGGCACTAAAAGGAAAGAAGGAAACGCAAAAGCAGTATCAAAGGTGTAAGCCAGAAAAAAAAAACACACACACATACACCCACACACACCCACACACACACACACACACACACACACACACACATTCAGTCAACAGGTGAGATTCAACACCATCCTCAACTGATGTGTGGTAACTTCAGCAGAGGGGACCAAGTAATTTGTACAGTGAAGCTTTACGGCATCTTATAAATGTGAAGTTACCCATACCAAGGATCCAGACAGCCACTAAAATGTTGAAGCTCATCCCAATTAATAGTGAGAAAACAAAAAATGAAAATGTGCATAAATATTGAAAATATTTGGAATTTAAGAGAAGTGTATATTCAACATGCACTGAAACACGAACAGCTGGAGCAGAGATGGCAGGCAGATTTAAAACTCCTGCACACTTTACCTCTCACTTCTCTGCTTGCCACTGGTTGATGCACAGGAGCAGCCAGGTTCCTGGATTTCAGTACCATTTGCCCCTGTGGCACAGAGCAATTGCAAATGGTCAGAATAAAATATGCAGTATACAGTCTAACTTGAAAATACTACTATTTATTTATGACATGTTTCAGATTGCGATCATCCACTATCACATTTGAAATTTTGATGAAACATGTGTTCTGTCACAGATATTTTACAGAGGATTTGGAGATATAATACAGGGTGTCTCACTCAAATCTCCCCGATTTCAAAGACCAAGGGGAATAATGGACCACAGTAGATACAGCAATGAAAAATTCACCACACTGTAGAGCATCTCACAGAATTTATTTATCATCAATACACTTTTACATGTGGACCATTTGTAGCACAAACAATATCGAGTCTATATTCAACTTCTTGACACGCTCTTTGTAACATTTCCTCTGTTATTATTGCAATCCCATTACTGATATGATGTCGCAACATAGGAATATTGTCCACTTTGGTCGCACACACGTGGTCCTTCATGAATCCCCACATGAAGATATCTAGCGGCGTAATGCCGGGTGAACGTGGTGGCCAGGCAATGGGTCCTCCACGTCCAATCCAATCCAATGATTGGGATATTTCTTATCCAGGAACTTGCGAACAGCTGTTGACCAATGCAATGGAGTTCCATCTTGTTAGAAAATGATGTTGGGTTGCAAGTCTTTTATCTGAGGGTACACAAATTGCTCCAACATGTCCAGATACCCTGAGCCATTCACTATTTGTTCCACAAAGATGAACGGTACAATAATCCTGTCATGCATTACCCGCACCAGACATTTAGTTTAGGGCTATCACGAACATGTTCAATGACAACGTGTGGATTTTGCGAACCCCAAATATGAACATTATGCCTATTAACCTTTCCTGATAGGTGATAGGTTGCCTGATCTGAGAATAAACATCTTTCCAGGACGCTGGCATCAATATCAGTACGCTGCTGCATGTCCGCAGCAAACTGTTGTTGGTGGGGTTTGTCGTTCGGCGTCAGATGTTGCAGAATTTGTACTTCGTAAGCACACATACAAAGATGCCGGTGAACTACACGATGCAAAGTTGATCGAGGTACATCAAGTTGCCTAGATGCTTGACGAATTGACTTACGTGGGCTTCTGTGAAACATTTGTCTGATGTTCACCGTCTCTTCCGAAACTCCGTAATGTGCAAAACACTTCCTGTTGCCAGAAACTTCCTGAAGCATTCCTTAATTGTTTTCATATCAGGTGGATCACATTCATACATATGACGATAATTTCTTTGCACAGTAATTGACGATTTTGTTTCCGCAAACCACACTACTGCTTGCGTGTGCTTCTGTGGAGTTTTCATTTTCACTTCATATGACCATGCTGCACTCTGGCGATGATACTTGGCACTTCTGATGTGGGAATATAAATTCTTTGAGATGCTCTACAATGTGGAGAATTTTTCATTGTCGTATCTACTGTGGTTTTTCTCTCCTGGGTCCTTGAAATCAGGAAGGTTTGAGTGGGACACTCTGTATAAACTCTCAGAAAAACCTCTGTAAATTATTTACAAAACTGTTTCATCACTATTCCAAATTCAATAGTGAATGCTTGCACTCAGAAACTGGTTGTCAATAACTTGTTACATGCGAGTAAGACTCTATATACTGTGTACTATAAACCAGATCCAGCTATTCCGTTGTTTCCTGCCTCAGTGCTGAGATGTTTACTTTGAAGACACAACTTTCCCTCCTCCTCCTCCCCAGTCAAATGTTCCGTCCATATAATTACCACATCATTGGTGGGATGTTAAACCTTACCACTGCTCAGTTTTCCTGTTTGCTGTTTCTAGCATTTTAAATGTTAAGTAAACCTAGCCATCAAAAAAACACACACACACACACACACACACACACACACACACACACACACACACACGCACACACTATTTCATTATAAAGGCAATCATCACTGTGCATAGGAGTGACTTATCAAACCTACTAATGTTTCGCTTTCCAACTGCGTTGCTTCCCAGTTTTTTAGGTACTTCCACATGTAACTCATTATACCAAGGATGCACTGCAGGAGTGCTGCATTTTCTTCACCCAAGGAATTATCTGCAACAAGAAGATGACAAATCAGTAACTGGCCAATTACAAGTCTATTTTTTTATAAAAATCATTATATGTGTTATATGAGTACATTCCATATATCCTCAAACTACTGAATTGATTTCAAACTAACTTTGTACACATGTGACTTACTATCTATAAAGAATCACTGTGGAGATAATAATTAACTACCTCCCTTACAGATGGCAGAGTGACATGAAGTATAACTATGAAAAGACTGAAGCGAATCAAATTGTGTGTACACATGACTCATTTTTTGTATAAACATACCGTGGGGATGGGATTGGATATGACAGGATTTAGAGAAAAAGTGCAGGGTGAAGTTTGCTACATGTACCGATGAAATGTGTGTGCAAATATGGGCGAAATATGTTAAACAATGGAAAGGACAACTGCTACTCACAATATACCACAGATATTGAGTTGCAGAGAGACATAACAAAATAACTGCTAAACATGTAAGCTTTTGGCCAGAAGGACTGCTTTTTTAAAAACCTCACACACATATTTTCACATAAATTCAAATCACACACACACACACACACACACACACACACACACACGACCACTGTCTCTGGTTGCTGTAAAACATATGTATAACATGTAAATGTTTGAAATATACTAACACAATTGTATGCAGGTGAATATGCGAACAAAAGGTTAGTATAAAATAATTTTGAACAATTAGCACTTACATGGCTCACAGTCAATCTTTAGCAGAGTATGCACAGTGATAAAGATTTTGTGACTCATTAAAACAGTGCCCAGACCAAATGAACTCAGAGGCCTGTGCCACTCTACAAAAACACACTGCATTGGCTGTCTAACAGCTTCAGCCTGCTAGTGATTGCTCCCAGTGCATTTCAAACCTCACACATCCTGTGTGGTCACATCCTGCATATAGTGTGCAGTTCGGCTTATCCACAGCTTTGGGAACATCAACTGGATAAATGAAAAAGCGAAGTTCTACTGGTTCTTGATAGAGTATTTTGTAATGCCATGTCATCAAGTATACATATCTTTGTATCTGACAATGGCATAACAGCTAGAAACTGGTTTGTAACATATGATAATTAATAGTGTAGAATACTACATCAGTGTCATTTGTTTTTTCGTTTCTAACATTAAATCTGTTCCTAACACATGCTCTCTCTCTTTTCAAGCATTTATCCCAACTGGCAGAGTCTGCTGTTATAGTTAACAGAATTTGGCATGTTAATTTTAAGGGGTGGCTGGATGCCCTTCCTGTCGCCACCCCGTACCCCCCTAGGACAGAATGTGGGTACCACAACTGTCTGTGTCTAGTGTAATCCATGGAATAGTGCGAATGTGTTTCAAAGGTCTGTGAGTCGTGTAGCTAAGGCAGAACATAGAGACCAGCCGGGTATTCACCTAGCGAGATGTGGAAAACTGCCTAAAAACCAAATCCAGGTCAGCCAGCACACCAGCCCTCGTTGTTAGTCTGCCAGGCGCATGCAATCCGGGCCCAGCGCGCCTACCCAAGTCCAGAAAGCAGCGCATTAGTGCTCTTGGCTACCCTAGCGGGTCCTTCCTAACACATGCTCAGGTGGCATAATTAATAGTGCACTACCTGCACTAAGATACGGTTCTGGGTTTGCCAGTTTGAATCTGTATGTGGCACACCTTTAATTTTAGAAAATATTTAATCAACACTTATTTAATCATTAACACATATTTCACACAGTAGTAGACTCCAACAAAATCTTTAGTGTCCAAACTTTGGAATACAGGACCTGCAGAGACAGAAGAAACCAATTTAAAGGTTGATCTGCCATGACTGTGAATCTAGAGGTGTGTTTCATCATCAGAAGAAATATTTTGGTTACTTTCATTAAGACTTTAATGCTCCACTGATAGATGTAACAGCTCTGATACAGAATGGAGAGCCGCTGTTTAACACAATTCAGATTGTAGCAGCTTTTTACAAAGCAGTAGAAGATTGATTTCTTTCTTTCCTTTTAACATATTATGTCAAATTTAACTGGGGGACTTCACAATGCCATGCTGACACTATGGGTTAACTTACAAAGTAGACTGCTGTGAAAATGGGTATAGTCATCCAAAATTGCTTTAGGACTGACAGTAAGAACAGAGCTGGTAGGAAGCGAAGCCCACACAGCAGGCCAGGTAACTTTCCACAAACATCACACTACTTGCAACTGCAGCAATTCCCCTATGTTACCGAACCTGCAGCTGACACTACAACACTTTCAGTTTTCAGTGGGCTTTAGCTGCAGCCAGCTTGCTGTCCTGTAAGATCACTGTGCCCTCTGAATTTCTGTGTTTGTTATTACAGTTTTAAGAGCTATTCTTGTATTTGTTGTAACCATTATTCATTGTTTGGCACTGAACAATGTCAGCAAGAAGTTCACTGAGAGTTATAACTGGAAAAGTTTGAGGTGATTCTTTTGGCCAGAGGATCGTCATATGAAGGCAATCAAGAAAAATGGTTTGCACAATATGTGCTTACTTTCAGATGAAGAAACATTGAAACCTAACACCCCTGAGCAAAAGCGTCACGTGGATAACCAGATTACCAGTTTTGATTTGTTTCCAGAACTTGTGATTTTTCGTCATGTTTATGATTATTGTGGCAGGAAGAATTATGCAACTCAGGAAGTTTTGGTCACAATTAAAGAAGCAGGACAACTGCAAACCTACATTTATAGCATACATAGTTTTGGAGAAAGCTGTTGCCAATGTTGATTTGTAAACATTCTTTGAAACTTTGAATGTAGCAGGGGAAAATGCAATGAGCAAAAAGTTATTTATAGCTTGTGCAGAAACCAGACTGAAGTTACACGAGCCAGAGGGCCTGAGAGGGAAGCAGTGGTTGAGAAGGAAGAGAGATTGGGTTGTCGCCTATCTCCAACATTTTCAATCTACACACTTAGCAAGCTGTCGAAAGAAACCAAGGACAAATTTGGAATAGGAATTAAATGTCAGGGAGCAGAATAAAAACAATGTGGTTTGCCAATGGCACTGTAATTCTGTAAGACACACCAGATGACTCAAAAGAGCAGCTGAATGGAGTCGACAGTGCCTTGAAAAGACGTTACCAGATGAACATAAACAAAAATAAATCAAGAGTAATGGAATGCAGTTGAATTAAATTAAGAGATTCTGAGAGAATGATATTAGAACTCTTTCCAAGTCTTTGAAGGTTCTCTTTACTGATACAAGTTCTGGAACATCAACAGTGAATTAATCTTTTATATTACTATATAAAGAGAAGACATCACTTAACATTGTCTCCAAAAATCTCAAAGTACAAGATCGATTTACTTAAAATTTTTACACTATACACTAATGAACATTTGGATGGACATAGGAATGTATGTAATTTATGAACCATTACCACCCCAGTGGCAAGTGGGAGAATTGTTTTCCACTATGTTGTCAAGCCTCATTTGACACTATTTTTCATGGCTCTCAAATGCTTCATTCTCGAATCTGACTGTACTAGGCATCAACTCTCCATAGTACTGTCATATAGGGAAGCCTGTGTTATTTCGGTGTTGGAACTGCAGCAGTTGTGTTCAGAGAAAGGTTGTAATAATCATGAACAAGTTAGTAGGAGCAAAATGGCTACTACTTCACACGCAGTCCTTTCTGAGGGAGAGATTGTAGAGCTTTTAGAGAAATGTACAAGTGTAAATGAGGTGACAATGATTTACCATTATTTGTTGTTTCCGTTAATCGTTGTGTGGTACTGAACAATGTCAGCGGGAAGTTCATTGAAAGTTACAACCGGAAAGTTCAACATCATTCTCCTGGCCAGGGGATTGCCATATGAAGGCAGTTAGGAGAAATGGTTTGTAAATTATATGCTTATTTTCAGAATGAAAAACTTAATGGTGGCCCCCCCGCTCTCCATTACCAAAGTGATCAACAGAACTGCTGCATCTTTGCATATAAACAAAAATATTGTTGTGAAGGAAATGTTGAATAAAGAAAAGGAAGCTGAATAACCACCGAAATTTAATGCCCCTGGGAAAAAGAGTCTTATGGATAAGCAGATTACCAATTTCGATTAGTTGCAGAGCGTTGAATTTTCACTCTGTAGCACAGTGTACACTGATATGAAACTTCCTGGCAGATTAAAACTGTATCCTGACCAAGACTCAAACTCGGGACCTTTTCCTCTCGTAGGCAAGTGTTCTACCAACTGAACTACCCAAGTACAAGAGCTGTGGGGATGGGTCATGAGTCGTGTTTCAGTGGCTCAGGTGGTAGAGCGGCTCCCCACGAAAGGTCATGAGTTTGAGTCTCGATCCAGTACATAGTTTTAATCTGATGATGTTTGGTTTGTGGGGCACTCAACAGTGCGGTCATCAGCCAATTTTTTCACATTCCCATCTAACCACTGTCACGAATGATGATGGTGAAATGATGAGGACAACACAAACACTCAGGCCTTGGGCAAAGACAATCCCAACCCAGGTGGGAATCAAACGCAGGGCCCCATGATCCACACACTAGCCACTAGACCATGAGCTACGGACACAATTTTAACCTGCTAGGAAGTTTCATATCAGCGCACACTCTTGGAAACATCCCCCAGGCTGTGACTAAGCCACACATCTGTGCAATATCCTTTTTTCGCTTCTGTGAAGTTTGGAAGATAGAAGATGAGGTACTGGCAGAAGTAGAACTGCTGGGATGCGCTATGAGCTGTGCTTGGGTAGCTCAGATGGTAGAGTACTTGCCCGCGAAAGGCAAAGGTCCCGAGTTCGAGTCTCGGTCCAGCACACAGTTTTAATCCGCCAAGAAGTTTCCTATCAGTGCACACCCCGCTGCAGAGCGAATATCTCATTCTGGAAACATCTCGCAGGCTGTGGCAAGTGGGAGAATTGTTTTCCACTATGTTGTCAAGCCTCATTTGACACTATTTTTCATGGCTCTCAAATGCTTCATTCTCGAATCTGACTGTACTAGGCATCAACTCTCCATAGTACTGTCATATAGGGAAGCCTGTGTTATTTCGGTGTTGGAACTGCAGCAGTTGTGTTCAGAGAAAGGTTGTAATAATCATGAACAAGTTAGTAGGAGCAAAATGGCTAGTTCTTCACACGCAGTCCTTTCTGAGGGAGAGATTGTAGAGCTTTTAGAGAAATGTACAAGTGTAAATGAGGTGACAATGATTTACCATTATTTGTTGTTTCCGTTAATCGTTGTGTGGTACTGAACAATGTCAGTGGGAAGTTCATTGAAAGTTACAACCGGAAAGTTCAACATCATTCTCCTGGCCAGGGGATTGCCATATGAAGGCAGTTAGGAGAAATGGTTTGTAAATTATATGCTTATTTTCAGAATGAAAAACTTAATGGTGGCCCCCCCGCTCTCCATTACCAAAGTGATCAACAGAACTGCTGCATCTTTGCATATAAACAAAAATATTGTTGTGAAGGAAATGTTGAATAAAGAAAAGGAAGCTGAATAACCACCGAAATTTAATGCCCCTGGGAAAAAGAGTCTTATGGATAAGCAGATTACCAATTTCGATTAGTTGCAGAGCGTTGAATTTTCACTCTGTAGCACAGTGTACACTGATATGAAACTTCCTGGCAGATTAAAACTGTATCCTGACCAAGACTCAAACTCGGGACCTTTTCCTCTCGTAGGCAAGTGTTCTACCAACTGAACTACCCAAGTACAAGAGCTGTGGGGATGGGTCATGAGTCGTGTTTCAGTGGCTCAGGTGGTAGAGCGGCTCCCCACGAAAGGTCATGAGTTTGAGTCTCGATCCAGTACATAGTTTTAATCTGATGATGTTTGGTTTGTGGGGCACTCAACAGTGCGGTCATCAGCCAATTTTTTCACATTCCCATCTAACCACTGTCACGAATGATGATGGTGAAATGATGAGGACAACACAAACACTCAGGCCTTGGGCAAAGACAATCCCAACCCAGGTGGGAATCAAACGCAGGGCCCCATGATCCACACACTAGCCACTAGACCATGAGCTACGGACACAATTTTAACCTGCTAGGAAGTTTCATATCAGCGCACACTC
Organism: Schistocerca gregaria; assembly: GCF_023897955.1. Lineage (NCBI taxonomy): Eukaryota > Metazoa > Arthropoda > Insecta > Orthoptera > Acrididae > Schistocerca > Schistocerca gregaria. The sequence goes on along the minus strand of NC_064925.1, from coordinate 35,406,685 downwards.
TTGGAAACATCCCCCAGGCTGTGACTAAGCCACACATCTGTGCAATATCCTTTTTTCGCTTCTGTGAAGTTTGGAAGATAGAAGATGAGGTACTGGCAGAAGTAGAACTGCTGGGATGCGCTATGAGCTGTGCTTGGGTAGCTCAGATGGTAGAGTACTTGCCCGCGAAAGGCAAAGGTCCCGAGTTCGAGTCTCGGTCCAGCACACAGTTTTAATCCGCCAAGAAGTTTCCTATCAGTGCACACCCCGCTGCAGAGCGAATATCTCATTCTGGAAACATCTCGCAGGCTGTGGCTAAGCCACGTCTCTGCAATATCCTTTTTTCCAGGAGTGCTAGTTCTGCAAGGTTCGCAGGAGAGCTTCTGTGAAGGTTGGAAGGTAGAAGACAAGATACTGGCAGAAGTAAAGCTGTGAGGACGGGACGTGAGTCATGCTTGGGTAGCTCAGATGATGCAGCACTTTCCTATGAAAGGCAAAGTTCCCAAGTTTGAGTCTCGGTCCAGCACAGTTTTAACCTGCCAGGAAATTTCATTAGGATACCACTTTCCCACTGCCATTTCAACCCAATAAAGTTAATATGGGACCAACTAAAAGGTTGCATTGTCAGGAATAATAATAATAAATTTATCCTATCTGCAGCCGAAGCACTCACACAAGAATCTGTCAGGAAAATCACTGCTGAAAATTGGAAGAAAGCTGTCAAACATACGGACAGCACCAAGGAAAGAGCATGGCTCAATGAAGCTCTTTCGGAAAGTCAGTGGAGGGCATGATAATTTCATTTAATGACAACTGTGACAGTGATAAAGACACTTCAAGAAGCCATCACAACAATAAGAGTGACATCAGTGGAGTTTTCCTACTATCACAGTAGAAATGGAGCACAGGCAGATTCTGCTACATGTCTGGCATGTGCAGTTTAGACCTGGAAGTACCCACATAACAAAGTAGAGTGTGGCCTCAGTTGCCGGAGGCTGCAGTCGTGTGTGAGAGTTGCGTTTGCGCATGCGCGCTCACCTGTGTGTCGTCTATTTATGATGAAGGCCTTACTGGCCGAGAGCTTTATTTGTGACAGTCGTTTTGTTGTGCCTATCTGTGACTCAGATCTCCACTAATGGTGAGTAGCAACTTCCCTTTTCATAATATTGTAACAAGATTATAGCATCGTAAGTTTTGAAATTTTAATAAGGAGGCCTTAAAAACAACTAATTCCAAAGGACATTCATCTTACAAATTCAGTATGTATCTCAAAAAATAAATATTACTGTTTACAAAAGGCTTATACGCGGAAAAAAAGGATTTTTCCCAGATTTCCTGGTTAAAAATACACTTTTGCATGGGTGGAAATACGGTATACCTCTGGTGCAAGTGACATATGCTTTCCCTTGGAGCTATAAAACTTACCAATCCTTTAAATGGTGAATGTTTTATACACTGGCATAGAACTTCCCAGCACTTTAAGAAACAAAACTCAACAAAAAACATTGTGTTTTGGAAAGATCTTAGATGCATGCCAACATTTGCACTGCATGTTTTGGCATTATTACTGTATAAACAGGAATTCCACCAAGTACATCACAGTAGCTTCCGAAGCATAGAAATTGAGACTGCGATTTACTTTTGTCTCAGCCAACCATACCTCATGTCACATGATCTCACCAGCCAATGACAGACTACAGGCCATGTGATGTACTCAGCCAATAGCAACATCATAATTAAGTAGCACGAACACACAAATAAAAAAGTTAATGGCCTTCGAGTATAGCTACAAGAAAAGCTAAGCTTTCATCTACAATATTTGTCATTAAAAACTCCCTCATGCTCCACCTCCACCCCACCCTAACCTCCACCAATGGTGTTATTAGGCAGGATCGTAAGAACACTGCTTAAATTCCAGCAACTGGATATTTCTAACAAGTACAATTATAAATTTCAGTACAGTGCACCGAACCTTTTGTGAGTTACCTGGCTGACTACACGTTCTGTTGAGCACTTGAACTTTTCCGTAGAAGAACCAATCAAGGATAAAATTGCCCAAAAACTCACATCACACATTTTTTAAGAATAATTGTACATTTTGCCATCATTACTGCCTAATTTGTAATCTATGTAACAACTAACATAAATATAGAAAGTTAACCTTGAAACTTGGTCTTTTTTAGCACGTGTTATCCTTTAAGACATATCAAACACAAATCTGCTGGCAAAATTTTAAATAGTGGCATAAATTACTTGTCTTCTGCACCCAGAATTTTTCTAAAGGGCTGGTCCTCTAGTTAGTTTTGAATGACAGACTGCCGCTCTGTGATTTTAGAAATTCATCGCACACTCGCATACATAACATAATTTATCTAACATAAAAGGAAATCTACTTTGAAAGTAATCCTTCTCAAACCATCATTCGTAACATTTTCTCACAACCTGTTAGATATGTAAACAGTTGTGACGTCATACTCATCGAAACAAAACCCACGAGCAAGATGTACTGAAAACAGTTGATTGTTACGAAATATTGCACAGTCTTTTGACACATTTTGTTGTCGGCAGATGATCGTGTGTGGGCTGTGCTTTGTTGTTGTAAATGGAGCATGTTCTTTGCAACTGAAGTTTCATCTTGGTGTCATTTTTCCATTTATGTTTTATTGCTGCAGTAGCAGGCTACAGTAAAATTCATTGTTGAGAATTATCTGTTCTTACCAGTCAAAATTACAAAAATTTAACTGAAAACTAAAATAATGAAAAATTCCCAGTGCAACAAACTACCATGTTTTTCCCAGATTCCTACCAGATGAAAAAATTCCAGTGTTTTAACTGGATTTCCCAGTTGTCCCTGGTCATACACAGCCCGTTACAATATCACTGCTGTGATTCCAAGGCCTTGTTATTTGTACTACTTTTGTTCTTTCTAAACAATTGTGGTTATCTATTTAAGAAACATTTCTCACCATGATAAACAGGCTTAATCTCATTTTTTGTTGAGTTAGAATTAAGCAGGGTGATCAGAAAACTTAATAACAGTTTCAATACAAACCTAATGTGATCTGTTTCTCGTGTCAAAAACGTACGGGCACCTGATTAGTAGTTGACATATGAGCAGACCCTTGTGCATCATATTTAACTCAAATTATCTCACATTAGAGATCTCTGACAGTGTTCTTGTTATGAGCATATGAAAATATGATGTATTCTTAAGATTTCATTTGCAGAATGTGTTCACCTAACTTCAATAACAAAAAAAGTTTCCCATATGACAAAAATTCGGTAATGCCTTGAGAAAATGCATTGTTGCTTCAAATAAAACTAAAATCATAATGTACTTTAACTCTTCCAGAACACATTGATCCAATTTTCCTATTTATGTTTCGTGCAGGATGTGGTAACTCTGTTCCAGGCTTTCAATACTAACATTATTTTGCACAGACTATAGTTTCATTTTCTTTCTCTCAGTCAGTTTCAATTACGATAGCAGGGCATTGCTTCTTCCTTATATATTCTTTCCTCATACCTGTAATTTCAAATAAAACTGTACGCATAGCAATGAGCTGTTTTCTTTTCTTCCTTGCCATCAGTTTTACAGGAAACAGGAAAGTTGTATTTATGGCTCAGTTCATGATTAGAATACCATGAAAGAATATGAATCATCCAAAAGTTCGTAGTCCTACCCATTCACAGATTAAAACTGTGTGAAATACTGCCACTGAAACTACTATCCTCATAGATCCAGCAGCTGAAGAGGCCTCTACATCAAATGATTTACCCATTCACTCTAAGTGACTTTAATTCCCAATCAAGATTTCTTTTGCAATAACAATAAACAACGCTCAAGGTCAGAAAGGGGGATAAGAGAAAAGAAAGGTAGGAGGAGGTATTGGGATGTGACAGGGTGGGGCAAAACAGTTTAATAAGTATATACAATTCCTATACATATTTAGCAATTGCGAAGTACTGCCAGATTTGCTAAGCGTTAATACAGTATTTATGAAGGAAGAAGAAGAAGAAGAAGAAGAAGAAGAAGAAGAAGGAAAATACTACAGAAAGCTTTTGGACTTTTAATTGATGAAGACAAGATACTACAGAGGATAAGAAAAAAATGCACTACAGAAGGTGTACAAACACTATAACTTCCTCAATATTCTAAAGAAGACAAAACTGAGCTGTTATGGCCACATAGCAAAAATGACAGGGAATAGACTACCTACGGTCAAGTCAGCGTGAAAAGATCCCACACGTCCATCAGCACTGTTGCAGTTTCAAATGCAAATTGCAAACAGCTGCAGGCGAAAACAATAGCTGTAAATAGAACTGTGACAACACAGCTGCAAGGCCATAGAGATGTTAACAAAATCACATTACGTGATTGACTGAGGTAAGCACAGTACGTTACCACACCCAGGCCACTGCAACTATCGGGGATCTTTTAATGCCGACATGACTGTAAAACAGTGTTCTGCAGAACAATATATAGAATGCGAGGAAGAGGATGACCCAGAATACGGTGGTGAGATAACTTCTGGAAGAACACAGCTGGGATAAATATCACCCTCAAATGAACAAACAGTGCATGCACTTGACAGAAAGAAATTGAAGTGTCTCGTAGAATGCACATACTGTTGATAATGTCCTTGCCACACATAAATTGTAAAGTAATGACTGAATTAATAAATGAAGGACTGAGTCATTTCATTTTTCAAGAACTAATATTAACACAACAAAATGGGACGTGCGCACACACGAACAAGTGAATTCGAGTTTGGCAGATTGGATTTGGACTTGGTTGCTAACTTTTATGATGCCCACCACCCTTCCCTTCCTGTTGTGTAGCAGTTGGTGTTTCTTCAGACGACGCCTAAATATTTCTTGGATGTCAATTTTAACTATTCCCCTAGCTAGATATTTTTGTAGAGCTTTCTCTGAATTTTACACACATCCCTCTATATCTGCCCAAATTAAAAAATCCTGGCTCATGTCCACGTTACGACAAGCACGCACTTACCCAGTTTACATAACAGCAAGATTTCTTACTTTCTTCTACTGTGCTCATTACTACTGGCACAACTATACTGCGACAAAACTTTTCATATCTCCTAGTCCTTGGACTAAATTACTTTTTGCTCTCCTGTTCAATATGGAACATGAATTTAACAAGATGAAGAATCAAAACTACGTATACCTCAATATGTTTTGTCAGTTTCAGTTCTGTTCTAGTTCTCCCTAATGCAGTGTCTGGTAAGGGAACATTCCTGTAGCGTCGCAAATATTATTAGCATTCTTTTTTTTTTTTGCATCGTGCAAATAATGTAAAGTACAGTATTATACTGATTATCGTACTTAAGTTAAAAACTTCAATTTAAACTTACCATCATCTCCATAGCCTGCAGGAGCTACTTCAACCCATGTTTCGAACAGCAGTGGTACGAGGGTTATTACGTAGTTCTGAAGTACTTCTTTCTCATCTGCTGTTGTCGAAGAGCTGTCAGAGCCATGCTGTAGTATGTTTGGTAGGTCACACACACTATTAACATCACCCTCAAACAGAGGAACATGCTGCTGTTCTGATTTTACACTGACAGTCCTACAAGCATCTTTAAATCCAGTGTCTACAGCAGCAGATAGTGAACTCATCAACGTATGGAGCCGTGTTAACACCTATAAATAATAGACATTAACATTTTATGCAGAAAATAACAAAAAATTCGAACATAAAAATACTTAATAATGGCGCCAAATATACATCAGTAAACAAGAGTAAGAAAAAGTGGATTTTTTTATTTGAAATGATCTATGAATATAACTTCTTATCAAAATTCATTGCATCATAATTTCCTTTGTAGTACAATAAGTAGCTACAAGAATATATTCCCCCCCATGAACCATGGACCTTGCCGTTCGTGGGGAGGCTTGCGTGCCTCAGCGATACAGATAGCCGTACCGTAGGTACAACCACAACAGAGGGGTATCTGTTGAGAGGTCAGACAAACGTGTGGTTCCTGAAGAGGGGCAGCAGCCTTTTCAGTAGTTGCAAGGTCAACAGTCTGGATGATTGACTGATCTGGCCTTGTAACACTAACCAAAATGGCCTAGCTGTTCTGGTACTGCGAACGGCTGAAAGCAAGGGAAAACTACGGCCGTAATTTTTCCCGAGGGCATGCAGCTTCATTGTGTGATTAAATGATGATGGCGTCCTCTTGGGTAAAATATTCCAGAGGTAAAATAGTCCCCCATTCGGATCTCCGGGCAGGGACTACTCAAGAGGATGTCGTTATCAGGAGAAAGAAAACTGGCATTCTACAGATCGGAGTGTGGAATGTCAGATCCCTTAATTGGGCAGGTACGTTAGAAAATTTAAAAAGGGAAATGGACAGGTTAAAATTAGATATAGTGGGAATTAGTGAAGTTCTGTGGCAGGAGGTACAAGACCTATGGTCAGGTGACTACAGGGTTATAAACACAAAATCAAATAGGGGTAATGCAGGAGTAGGTTTAATAATGAATAGGAAAATAGGAATGCGGGTAAGCTACTACAAACAGCATAGTGAACACATTATTGTGGCCAAGATAGATACGAAGCCCACACCTACTACAGAAGTACAAGTTTATATGCCAACTAGCTCTGCAGATGATGAAGAAATTGAAGAAATGCATGATGAAATAAAAGAAATTATTCAGATAGTGAAGGGAGATGAAAATTTAATAGTCATGGGTGACTGGAATTCGGGTGTAGGAAAAGGGAGAGAAGGAAACGTAGTAGGTGAATATGGATTGGGGCTAAGAAATGAAAGAGGTAACCGCCTGGTAGAATTTTGCACAGGGCACAATTTAGTCATAGCTAACACTTGGTTTAAGAATCACGAAAGGAGGTTGTATACATGGAAGAACCCTGGAGATACTAAAAGGTATCAGATAGATTATATAATGGTAAGACAGAGATTTAGGAACCAGGTTTTAAATTGTAAGACATTTCCAGGGGCAGATGTGGACTCTGACCACAATCTATTGGTTATGACCTGTAGATTAAAACTGAAGAAACTGCAAAAAGGTGGGAATTTAAGGAGATGGGACCTGGATAAACTGAAAGAACCAGAGGTTGTACCAGAGTTTCAAGGAGAGCATAAGGGAACAACTGTTAGGAATGGGGGAAATAAATACAGTAGAAGATGAATGGGTAGCTTTGAGGGATGAAGTAGTGAAGGCAGCAGAGGTTCAAGTAGGTAAAAAGACGAGGGTTAGTAGAAATCCTTGGGTAACAGAAGAAATATTGAATTTAATTGATGAAAGGAGAAAATATAAAAATGCAATAAATGAAGCAGGCAAAAAGGAATACAAACGTCTCAAAAATGAGATCGACAGGAAGCGCAAAATGGCTAAGCAGGCATGGCTAGAGGACAAATGTAAGGATGTGGAGGCTTATCTCACAAGGGGTAAGATAGATACTGCCTACAGGAAAATTAAAGAGACCTTTGGAGATAAGAGAACCACTTGTATGAACATCAAGAGCTCAGGTGGAAACCCAGTTATAAGCAAAGAAGGGAAAGCAGAAAGGTGGAAGGAGTATATAGAGTGTCTATACAAGGGCGATGTACTTGAGGACAATATTATGGAAATGGAAGAGGATGTAGATGAAGATGAAATGGGAGATACGATACTGCGTGAAGAGTCTGACAGAGCACTGAAAGACCTGAGTCACAACAAAGCTCCGGGTGTAGACAACATTCCATTAGAACTACTGACAGCCTTGGGAGAGCCAGTCCTGACAAAACTCTACCATCTGGTGAGCAAGATGTATGAGACAGGCAAAATACCCTCAGACTTCAAGAAGAATATAATAATTGCAATCCCAAAGAAAGCAGGTGTAGGTAGATGTGAAAATTACCGAACTATCAGTTTAATAAGCCATAGCTGCAAAATACTAACACAAATTCTTTACCGATGAATGGAAAAACTAGTAGAAGCCGACCTCGGGGAAGATCAGTTTGGATTCCGTAGAAATACTGGAACACGTGAGGCAATACTGACCTTACGACTTATCTTAGAAGAAAGATTAAGGAAAGGCAAACCTACGTTTCTAGCATTTGTAGACTTAGAGAAAGCTTTTGAAAATGTTGACTGGAATACTCTCTTTCAAATTCTAAAGGTGGCAGGGGTAAAATACAGGGAGCGAAAGGCTATTTACAATTTGTACAGAAACCAGATGGCAGTTATGAGAGTCGAGGGACATGAAAGGGAAGCAGTGGTTGGGAAGGGAGTAAGACAGGGTTGTAGCCTCTCCCCGATGTTATTCAATCTGTATATTGAGCAAGCAGTAAAGGACATAAAAGCAAAATTTGGAGTAGGTATTAAAATCCATGTAGAAGAAATAAAAACTTTGAGGTTCGCCGATGACATTGTCATTCTGTCAGAGACAGCAAGGGACTTGGAAGAGCAGTTGAATGGAATGGACAGTGTCTTGAGAGGAGTATATAAGATGGACATTAACAAAAGCAAAACGAGGATAATGGAATGTAGTCGAATTAAGTCGGGTGATGCTGAGGGAATTAGATTAGGAAATGTGACACTTAAAGTAGTAAAGGAGTTTTGCTATTTGGGGAGCAAAATAACTGATGATGGTCGAAGTAGAGAGGATATAAAATGTAGACTGGCAATGGCAAGGAAAGTGTTTCTGAAGAAAAGAAATTTGTTAACATCGAGTATAGATTTAAGTGTCAGAATGTCGTTTCTGAAAGTATTTTTATGGAGTGTAGCCATGTATGGAAGTGAAACATGGACGATAAATAGTTTAGACAAGAAGAGAATAGAAGCTTTGGAAATGTGGTGCTACAGAAGAATGCTGAAGATTAGATGGGTAGATCACATAACTAATGAGGAAGTATTGAATAGGATTGGGGAGAAGGGGAGTTTGGGGCACAACTTGACAAGAAGAAGGGATCAGTTGGTAGGACATGTTCTGAGGCATCAAGGGATTACCAATTTAATATTGGAGGGCAGTGTGGAGGGTAAAAATCTTAGAGGGAGTCCAAAAAATGAATACACTAAGCAGATTCAGATGGATGTAGGTTGCAGTAGGTACTGGGAGATGAAGAAGCTTGCACAGGATAGAGTAGCATGGTGAGCTGCATCAAACCAGTCTCAGGAGTGCAGACCACAACAACAACAACAAGAATATATTATTCTTAAGAAAAGTAATGTTCACAAATTAGTGTCAAAACAGACATATCAAGCAAATACTACGATATAATAAACCCAGAGCTTTTTTTTTTTTTTGAAGAGGTTACTATTTATGACCCAGTCACCTTACCCAAAAATATATTTTTATATTTCCAAGTTGAGCAAAATACACTTTTTTTTATCTTACAATAAATCATCAGTAACTCAATATCTGCTACTGAATGAAGGCATTCACCAGACTCTTCCATTTTAGACTTTAGTTATATGCACCCCATTTAGCTTCTACCTGTTGTCTAATGTCATCTACTCCACCTTCCATCTGCCTGTCCACTCATTCTCTTCCTGTCTCTCTTGAAAGTCAACCTCATCCACTAACCTGGCTACATATCCGATCCACCACCGACATTTCATTTTCTTCATAGTCATAAATATGTCTTCACTTCACTGTATTCCCTGATCAATTGTTTTCTTTTCCTGCATCTTCCAGTACTTCCCAACAGCTATTTCTACACTACTCACTAAATGATCCTCAGTTTTTGAAACTTTTTTGTAGTAAAAATTCATGTCTCTCAGCCCTAAGTCAAACTGGTAACACACACTTAATTGTAAACTCTCATTTTCATCAGAAGCTAAATTTTGAAAACTTTTTTGTCAAAACCATCTCAGATGATCTACCTTCATATGTTTCTTTCTCTTTCCAATGACACAGTCATTGTGTTCAACTGTTGCAAGTTCAAAAATACATTAACTGGTCATATGATTTTCACAGCTGATTTGTGCCATTTTCTTTAAATCTGTTGCATACAGTTTAGTTTGGTCTTATTAGGTTTACTTTCAAACTTCTCTGTTGAGTTCCTCCACAAGTTCTTGAAATTTATATGCAGCAAAGCTCATTGTTCTATACTACAGCCTAGTAACACATTCCTTCTTTGCTTCCTTTGTCCTTGCCTGACTCTCTTTTTATCTTGAATTTCTCCCAATCCTGATGAGGCCTAATGGAGGTTATGGTCTTGACATACATTTTTTTCAGTGTGCTAATGTATATGCATCAGTGCCTTGTTTTCAAAAGGCTATTGGTAACCTATCAGTTTAGTTCAATGAGTCAAATCTTTTCCAAAATCTCTGAAACCCATACCAAACAGTAACTTATAGTCATTGTTTCATTTGCGAGTGATCCATGCTGTGATATGAGGGCTGTTCAAAAAGTAAGGTGACTTTCCAAATTGCATGGGCAACATACATTTGATAATTTATTGTTTGTTGGTGTTGTTGTATTAGTAAACATGTCCCGAACGTTATTCACAGCATACTTCATTTGTTTTTGACAGATAGAAATGTTAGATGTTTTTCAAAGTGCTCAGTGATTTTCAATTATTATAAAAAAAATGTCGAAGCTGTGAAGAAAATTGTTTTAGAAAATCATCGAGTTACCATAACAGAAGTTGCTGAGGATGTTGGCATATTGGTCAGCTGGTGTCATGCAATTTTTTCAGGTGTTTCGGGCATGAGACGTGTGTCAGCGATGTTTGTTCCAAAACTTCTCAATTTTGATCAGAAGAATCGTTGCATGAGCATCGCTCAGGACCTCTTGAATTATGTCAGTGATGATGCTGATTTGCTCAAAAGGGTCATAACTGGCGACAAAACATGGGTTTACGGTTATAGCATGGAAACCAAAGTCAGATCGTCCAAGTGGAAGCATCCCAGAGAGCCAAGACCGAAAAAATCATGCCAAATTCGATCAAATGTCAAAGTTTTGCTCACTGTTTTTTTTTTTTTAACAATTACTGTGATGTAGTGCACCATGAATTTTTGCCCCAAGGTCATACAGTCAATAAGGAGCATTACCTTGATGTTATGCGCAGTTTGCGAGAAGCAATACGCAAAAAACATCCGGAACTGTGGAAAACAATTCATGGCTTTTGCATCACGATAATGCACTTGCTCAGTCACCTTTGCTTGTGTGAGATTTTTTGGCCAAAAACAACACGACAATCATGCCTCAGCCACCATATTCACTGGATTAGGCCCCCTGATACTTTTTCCTGTTCCCAAAACTGAAGAGACCTACAAAAGGATGAAGATTTTCAATGATTGAGGAAAGAAAAACTGCATTGCTGGAAGTACTCAAGATTGTACCAAAAAGTGCTTATGAGAAGCGCTTCGAGGATTGGAAGAAGCATTGGCATTGTATCTGAGGGGGGATTACTTTGAAGGGGACAACACGAATATTCTACATCTACATCTACATCAATACTCCACAAGCCACCTGACAGTGTGTGGCGTAGGGTACCTGGAGTACCTCTATCGGTTCTCCCTTGTATTCCAGTCTCGTATTGTTCGTGGAAAGGAGGATTGTTGGTATGCTTCTGTGTGGGCTCTAATCTCTCTGATTTTATCCTCGTGGTCTCTTCGCGAGATATACGTAGGAGGGAGCAATATATTGCTTGACTCTTCGGTGAAGGTATGTTCTCGAAACTTCAACAAAAGCCCATACCGAGCTACTGAGCACCTCTACTGCAGAGTCTTCCACTGCAGTTTATCTATCATCTCCATAACACTTTCGCGATTACTTCATGATCCTGTAACGAAGCGCGCTCCTCTCCGTTGAATGTTCACTATCTCTTCTGTCAACCCTATCTGGTACGAATCCCACACTGCTAAGCAGTATTCAAGCAGTGGGCGAACAAGCATACTGTAACCCACTTCCTTTGTTTTCGGATTGCATTTCCTTAGGATTCTTCAAATGAATCTCAGTCTGGCATCTGCTTTACCAACGATCAACTTTATATGATCAGTCCATTTTAAATCACTCCTAATGCGTACTCCCAGATAGTTTATGGAATTAACTGCTTCCAGTTGCTGACCTGCTATTTTGTAGCTAAATGATAAGGGATCTATCTTTGTTTGTATTCACAGCACATTACACTTGTCTACATTGAGATTCAATTGCCATTCCCTGCACCATGCGTCAATTCACTGCAGATCCTCCTGCATTTCAGTACAAACTCTCGATATACCACAGCATCATCCGCAAAAAGCCTCAGTGAACTTCCGATGTCATCCACAAGGTCATTTATGTATATTGTGAATAGCAATGGTCCTACGACACTCCACTGTGGCACACCTGAAATCACTCTTACTTCGGAAGACTTCTCTCCATTGAGAATGACATGCTGCGTTCTGTTATCTAGAAACTCTTCAATCCAATCACACAATTGGTCTGGTAGTCCATATGCTCTTACTTTGTTCATTAAACGACTATGGGGAACTGTATCGAACGCCTTGCAGAAGTCAAGAAACACGGCATCTACCTGTGAACCCGTTTCTATGGCCCTCTGAGTCTCGTGAAGGAGTAGTGCTATCTGGGTTTCACGCGACTGTCTTTTTCGAAACCCATGCTGATTCCTACAGAGTAGATTTCTAGTCTCCAGAAAAGTCATTATACTCAAACATAATACGTGTTCTAAAATTCTGCAATTGATCGACGTTAGAGATACATGTCTATAGTTCTGCACACCTGTCCAACGTCCCTTCTTGAAAATGAGGATGACCTGTGCCCTTTTCCAATCCTTTGGAACGCTACGCTCTTCTAGAGACCTACGGTAGACCGCTGCAAGAAGGGGGGCAAGTTCCTTCGCGTACTCTGTGTAAAATCGAACTGATACCCCATTAGGTTCTAGCGGCCTTTCCTCTTTTGAGCGATTTTAATTGTTTCTCTATCCCTCTGTCGTCTATTTCGATATCTACCATTTTGTCATCTGTGGGATGATCTAGAGAAGGAACTACAGTGCAGTTTTCCTCTGTGAAACAGGTTTGGAAAAAGACATTTAGTATTTCGGCCTTTAGTCTGTCATCCTCTGTTTCAGTACCATTTTGGTCACAGAGTGTCTGGACATTTTGTTTGCTGGAACATTTTTGAAATGAATTTTACGGCAGACAAATGCCTGCATCCAGGAAAAGAAATTATAATATTACCAACTCATCCATTTGAGGAGAGGATGTATACAAGGTGGTTCATTGACCGTGACCATGCCAAATATCTCACAAAATAAGTGTCAAACGAAAAAACTACAAAGAATGAAACTTGTCTAGCTTGAAGGGGGAAACCAGATGGCGCTATGGTTGGCCCACTAGATGGCGCTGCTATAGGTCAAACGGATATCAACTGCATTTTTTTTAAAAGTAGGAGCCCCCATTTTTTATTACATATTCGTGTAGTACGTAAAGAAATATTAATGTTTTAGTTGGACCACTTTTTTCACTTTGTGATAATGGCGCTGTAATAGTCACAAAAATATGGCTCACAATTTTACACAAACAGTTGGTAACAGAAAGGTTTTTTTAAATAAAAATACAGAATGTAGGTACATTTGAACATTTAATTTCGGTTGTTCCAATGTGATACATGTACCTTTGTGAACTTATCGTTTCTGAGAACGCATGCTGTTACAGTGTGATTACCACATTAATGCAATAAATGCTCTAACTGATTTCCATCAACCTCAATGCATTTGGCAAAACATGTAAAGACATTCCTCTCAACAGCGAGTAGTTCGCCTTTCGTAATGTTTGCACATGCATTGATAATGCGCTGATGCATGTTGTCAGATGTAGTCGGTGGATCGACGACCAATCCACCTGTCATGAAATATGCTATTCAATACCGCGTCAACCACACGCGAGCTATGTGCCGAACATCCATCACGTTGGAAGTACATCGCCATTCTGTCATGCAGTGAAACATCTTGTAGTAACATCGGTAGAACATTACGTAGGAAATCAACATACATTGCACCATTTAGACTGCCATCGATAAAATGGGAGCCAGTTATCCTTCCTCCCATAATGCCGCACCATACATTAACCCACCAAGGTCGCTGATGTTCCACTTGTCGCAGCCATCGTGGATTTTCCATTGCCCAATAGTGCATATTATGCCGGTTTACATTACCACTGTTGGTGAATGATGCTTCGTCGCTAAATAGAAAGCGTGCAAAAAATCTGTCATCGTTCCGTAATTTCTCTTGCGCCCAGTGGCAGAACTGTACACGACGTTCAAAGTCGTCACCATGCAATTCCTGGTGCATAGAAATACGGGACGGGTGCAATCGATGTTGATGTAGCATTCTCAACACAGATGTTTTTGACATTCCTGATTAGCGCGCAATTTGTCTGCCACTGATGTGCGGATTAGCCGCGACAGCAGCTAGAACACCTACTTGGGCATCATCATTTGTTGCAGGTCGTGGCTGACATTTCACATTGGCTGACCACTTCCTGTTTTCTTAAATAACGTAACTATCTGGCGAACAGTCTGGGGACTTGGATGATGTCATCCAGGATACCGAGCAGCATACATAGCACACGCCTGTTGGGCATTTTGATCTCAATAGCCATACAACAACACGATATCGACCTTTTCCGCAATTGGTAAACGATCCATTTTAACACGAGTAATGTATCACGAAGCAAATACCATCCGCACTTGCGGAATGTTATGTGACACCACGTACTTATATGTTTGTGACTATTACAGCGCCATTTATCAAAAAGCAAAAAAAGTGGTCCAACTAAAACATTCATATTTCTTTACACACTACACAAATATGTAACAAAAAAATGGGTGTTCCTGTTTTTAAAAAATGCAGTTGATATCCGTTTGACCTATGGCAGCGCCATCTAGCGGGCCAACCATAGCGCCATCTGGTTTCCCCCTTCAAGCTAGACAAGTTTCATTCTTTGTAGTTTTTTCGTTTGATGCTTATTTTGTGAGATATTTGGCCCGGTCACCATCAATGGACTGCCCTGTATACCCTAAAAATGCTTAAGCAGAAAATTAAAGTGACTGAGAAGGATCACTGTTTTAACTTGTCCTTTATCATTACACCAGTGTTCCAGTTTTAGACTTCTCTTTATACAGAGTCATTTTATAAACATTTTGCAACTTCCTTTTGTATTACTTTTCTGCAACTTTATCCATTTCTATCGAGACACTATTGTCTTCAGGTGCTTCTACTTCCTTGAATGGCTTCATATACCTCATTTGTTATTACTAAGAGGCCAGATTTTTATGTAGTTCCATACTCGTTACCTTCACAACTACTCAGGTGAAAGATGTAAATGTTCACAAAATATGTTGTCCGTATTACTATATTTCATTTTATCATTATGTATTTTATATATTTCATTATAACAACAGGTTTTTAACTTTACACTATATAAAATACTGTATTTAATTTTTTTACTGTTCCTCATATTTCTCCACACAATCAGTACGCCACTACCTTTGGAAAACATCCAAATCCGACATACCATAATGGTTGGAGACAAAGTACATTATGTATAAAAATCAGATTCTAGTGCAATAAAACACTATTGGTTCCACTTTAATTGGGTTATGAATAACATACTTCTGCTTGATTTTCTAAGATTCGTAATTTCAGTTCTCAATATCAAGGGACAAACAATAAAAATAATATTTGTAGGATTGTAGTAGCCATTACTGTGTGTAACAAAGGGCTTCGTGTGCTGTCGTGTTTGCCACTGAAGCACACAAAAGACTAATGGCCCAAAGTTTTCTGACTACTTATAACTTGTATTGATTCAGAACTACAGCTGAGTTGGCATAAGTTGATACCTGATAGTTGCAGTGGCCTTGACACAATATCTTTGCACAGCTACAAAAACCAATCACGTAATGCGATTTATTAAACGTCTCTGCGGCAACATCTCAACTGTTGTCACAGTTCTACAGACATCTATTTTTTTCATCAGCATTTGTTGGTGCTTCACAGTTGAAAGCTCGCAACAGTACTGGCAGCAGTCAGGGTTCTTCTTCTGCCAACTGAACTTTAACAGCTGCTTGTGCCAAAAATGATTTGCCAAATAATACTTCTTAAGAGTTCACGGCTGTGTGTATTCGTGACGTCCCCTGATGCATCAAAATAACCTTCAAAATTAAGATATTTGGTTACACTGGATGGTGCTTCCACTAGTGATGGAGAGATTGTACTATGTCAAGTGCGCAATAAGCAGACTGGTTCTCTGCAAAGTTCCAATTTCTGAAATATATATGTATTGATGTGCACATACAGAACAAAACAGTGCAATCGTCTAAGAAGCAAATTTTCCACAACCTGTGTTCTGTTATTGTTGCTGCGAAGTTTCCACGGTACAAATATCACGGTAAGTGCTGTGGGCAATACATTCCTGATAAATTGACATTAAGGAAAACTATTTAAATTTTTGTTGCCAGGAGGCTCTTAAAAGTGTGACGACTAGACAATGGACGTATGTGTACATTTGACTGGCAACCTCACTGATGGAAAACTTGATGGAAAAGAACCGTTAAAGCCATTATTGATTTCTTGCTAATTATTGGAATGCACAAATCATTCAGCAGTAGCTCATTTTGTGACTGGCAGTCTTAAAGGGAATTGAAGAAGGAAAATTCCTTGTTATTAGATGTCACAGCCCTCATGTTAGCAGTGGCAACTGTCCTGCAGACATTCTATCCACAAGTAACACACTTCATCAGTCTGGTCCGTGCACTGCAACAAATCACCAAACAAATGTGTGGTAGTTATCCAGAAGTAAATAAAATAATTTCATACACCAAGCAGGTGTTCCTCAAAGTTTTGTGGTATATGTTACTTCACACAGCACTGCTCCTGCACTTGGTGTTGCTGCCTGAGCAAATCCTAAGGAGGAGTGGTACACAGAATGATGCTGTAGGTTTTTATAATGAACATTTTCAAGCCACACAATCATTTCTGAGGAAACCTTCAGTTTATACAAGAGGCATAAACTGCTTTCATTGAACATAACAACTCCATCTTCCTTGCCAGCAGAATCAAGGAATTAGAATCTATCAGGTTGCCTTTGCAGAAATTGTTAGAAATCTTTGGGATGCAAATGAACACTGACTGACATTAGAGGTGCTACTGCGCAGAAGGTAAAAATCAGTTTGACTTTTTTTGCTAAGAGATCAAGGCTACTTGACTTTTGCTACTATCTACATTATCCTCAGAGGGGGAGAAGATGATGTTGCAGTGGACATCTCCAAGAATATTTCGTCCCTAAAATTTGCACCAACATCCTGTGACAACTAGAGATCATTTTCCTTGTACAAAAACACTGTTTCTGATTGGTGTCATTCTATGATTGTAGAGAATGTGATTAAATACCTAGCAGTTCACAGCACCCCAAATTAAAGGGAAGTTAAGGTACCTTAGTAATTTCACTGAAGGTGGAATTTTAGTAGAGAGATGTGACCAAAAACATTTTTTTTATTAGTGCAGCATAGACTTTCAAAATAAAAACAAATTAACTAATGTAAAGTGCATCTTTTCAACGTACTTTTCATATTTTTGTTACATTTAAGTGCATATTAAGATAACACAGCTGGCTGTACAAAAGTTGATTTGATTTGAAATTATTATTTTACATTAAATCTTTAACATATTTTTGTGATATTAAATATTCTCTTACACATTTCAAATGTTTTCATTACATACATATGTGAATATTTTGCATGTTGACATAACATTATATAAAAATCCACACTACTCATTACTGTTGGAATATCATTATTTTTAACTGCCCAATACATGTGTTTCTGATTTGCCCCACCCGCCTCCTCTTAGTATAAGAAAGAGTTAATTTTCCATCTATTTCTGTTTATTTACGTACTACTGCACAATTTTAAACTTGGGTCATTTTCACGTACCCTGTTAACGATCCCCTTACAAAAACAATGTTAAATCTTCAGAACACTGTTTATAGATACTATTAAAGCTAAAAGCAGAGAATAAACAGAACACTGATAAAGTTATCTGCAATAAAATAGTATGTATACAGCTGAGACAAAACATTATTACAACTGCCCATCACAAGACTGAATGCCAGCTGGTATCATTGCAGTCACTTGACAGAAAAATATGAAGCAGAGATGAATCGGGGATCATTGTAGCGAACGACGTGGCATGGCAACCGGCCGCTCAGCTGTTTGCATACTACTGTAATGAGCATCTGCGGAAAGGACAGTGAAGCCACAAGTAGGCAACAAGACATCGGATGCCAAAACGTCATCACAGCAGGATAGATTGTGATCTGTGGCAAATTTGATGACAGAGTATAATACTGGTGAAGGCAGAAATGGTTCGGAGTACACCAATCAGTGGACACCGTGGAACATTAGGCTCTGTAGTAGACGACCACATTCCATCATCGATCTGACGACAGTGTCATTTCTGACTGCAGTGTATATGTAGGCAAGGAGAAAATAAATTACCTGATTTTTCCCACATTTTTCAGTTAAAAATATGCTTTTTACTGGGTGAAAATACGCTTTCTCCATGTTAGGTGACTTTCACTTGGAACTGTAAAACTCATCAACTCTTTGAATGGTAAAGATTTTATACAGCAGTTTAGAGCTTCCCAGCGCTTTAGGAAGTGAAACTCAGCAAACAAGAATGCCTATTGGAGACATCTTTGATGTGAAACAACATGTACACTGCGTATTTTTGTACTACAAAAGTATAAAACAAATTCCACCAAATATAGCACTAAAATTGAGATCACGATGCACTTTTAGCAGTCAGTCATATATCATCTCACATGACTTCGCCAGCCAATAACAGCAGATATTCAGCATAGGATATGTTGTGTAATCAGCCAATAGCAACACCACCGTTAAGTAGTGCAAATGCACAAATAGGAACAGTTAATGGCTTCAATTAATATACATATAGTATAGCTACAAGAAAAGCTAAGCTTTCACACATAATATTGGTCTTCTTTGCATGAGTTACTGTTTAAGATATATCAAACATGACTGTGACAGTAAAATTTTAAATACTGACATAAATGGCTGGTCTTGGGGGCCTGGAATTTTTCTAGGTGGCTGGCCTTCAAAGTGGGTTTTCGATGATAGTCAAACGCTCTGCAATTTAAGAAATTCTCACACATAACATTATTCATTTTCTGTAAAAAAGAATTTACTTTGAAAGTAATGCTTCTTAAATGACCATTGACAATATTTTCCTGCACTCTGATAGAAACTGGTTCGTTTGGCCACTAATCAGAGAGCACCAGAAAGCTGGCATTACTGTGTATGTGCAGCCGCGATGACATAGGAAGCCCATGCTTCGTGTTTGCTCTTCTTACACTCCTCCTGCTGCATTTCTGTTTGGAATTTTGTGTGTAGTGGGGCATATGTGACCACATACTGCACTGTGGAATGATGTTTGGAGGGGACACATGGAGATATTCTTCGTATGACAATTTTTTTTATCATATCCTACACAGATAAGGAAGGCAGAATAAGAAAGCAGTCCTTGTCACAATATTCATTACGAGGTACCCCACTATTTTGCAATGTCGTGATTTCTTTTTTTTATTCACACTCTGCAATACTGTTACATAGCATTTTCAATCAGGTTTACAGCAACACAACACTGGGAAAAGCTAAGAAGAAGGAATACAAGTTTCTTACAAAAAGCTAGTTGTTTGCATTACCAGAACTAAGGACAATAAGTTTTTCATGGCTTTTTCAAACTATGTAAACAATTAACAAGGTTGTTTGTGAAGCCAAGAAACTGTGTAATAGGCTGTTCATATTCTGCTCCATGGTAAATAAAAGCAATGAGTTATAGTGATAAAACACAGTGTGCTGCCAGTCTATAATCTATCAAAGAACAGTTTCTGTAAATTCAATAAGTAACAACACAAATTAAGAAATAAAGTCAAATGCACATTCATATGCCAAGATTCACAATGAAGTAGGCCCCTACTTGGTACTATGCTTTTCAGTGTGATTTTCAGGATGCCAATTTTCCTCGTGTACCCAGTACTGTTTTACCTCGTGTTTGGTTCTTTCTTATAGCATAATGCCATATGTGCCAGAAGACGAAAATGTGGACTTTAAATTCAATGAACATTTCCAACTAGCCAATAATGTGGAATGCAACATTTCATTTCAAATAAATTGACTGTCTCTGTAATGTGATTAATGCCAGATTGCCATTAACGTAGAAGTAAAATAATCAGGAAACCACAACTAATAAAATATATTGGTCTTCCATAGTTATGTGAATGATTTTAATTCACTTGATATCTCCCAGACACAAAAATCCGTTTTGGTTTCATTTGACGAGACAGTTGTAAATGAAGAGACAGCAGCAAAATCACGAAATGAAACACAAGCCATGTGGCGACCACCACTGCCCCACTACAGTTCAGATTGCTCTGCGCATGCACATATCTGGCAACTTGGATGCACTAGAAAAAATTTTCTGGGTTGCTTCTGGCTGCTTGTTGCTAGTGCTCATACAGCTAATAGCCACACTTTAAGTAGCCAGAAGCGAGAGAAGGCTCTGCTCGTATGCTATCTTAAGTTTCAGCCTGCCAGCCACTACTCAAACCAATATAAGTTTAAAAGCTGCGATGTCACACTCAAGTTTGTCGTTAGGAAGTATTACACAGTCTTTGTCGGCAGAGATTTGTCTGCACACTATGTTTTGTTATTGTAAATGGCAGGTTTTCTTTGGAATTTAAATATTATTTTGGTGTTTTTCTCTCATTTATGTTTTATTCCTGCAGTAAGAGGCTAAAGCAATATTTTTTGTTAGGTTATCAGCTCTTACCAGTCAAAAGTACGAAAATTTAACTGAAAATTAAAACAATGAAAAATTCCCAGAATTCTAAAACAATTCCCACGGTTTTCCCAGTTTTCTCTCCGATGAAAACATGTCTGGGTTTCCCAGTTGTCCCAGGGCTTATACGCTCTGAGTGGGCACTGGATCATTATGATTGGACTGTGTTTCAATGGAAACATTTCAAACAGCCACACAAACCATGCTTCTTGTTACTCCACATCGACAATTACATTCACTTCCACCATCACCGACGTGAATGTCTGCTCGGAACATGCACCACACTACAGACGTGGGCCTCAGGGGGTCACATTACGCTATGTCAGACATTCACCTGAGCCTCCGCAGCCCCTGTGGCAGTAACAGAAGGGACCACAATAGTAAAGTGAAGTACGTGAACACCACTGCCGAACACCCACACCCCTCGAAGCTCGCAGTATTCCCAACAGCAGTGGCACTTTCCAATGCGGACAACTATCTGTAGCAGTATCATGCTACAGGGTCAATCCAAATGAAGTGATCCAATAAAAACTAAGTTAGTTGCTTGACCATTTTTAAATATTTTAATTTTTTTGTATGTGATTACCCTATACTTGAGAAGTTCAAAAATGTTTTTTAAAACATTTTGCCTTTCACCTTTACTGAATGGTGGCCATTTTTGTTTGTATGTGCGCCAGCATGTTTCAGTTTAGAGATGTTGGCAAAAATAGTAATATCCCTGCACTGGGTTAAGTTACAACATTCAATTGACATGATTGTTTTTAGAAAAGTGACCTCTACAACATTGCCTATTACATAAAATATCCTAAATTCAAAAATAACCAGCCAAAATGACCTCCAAAGTTTGGTATCCAAATCTTCAAAAATCCACTTTTAGGCCCAAAAATAACAAACAAGGAGTGATTTATGAGACAATTTTTTTTCCTATAACTAGATATCATACACTGCCAGCCTCATATAGAGCAAGAACACTTACAAATGTTTCCTTAATTTTTTATGAATTTTTGAAATTTGAAAAGTTTCATTTTTTGTAAAGTTTGGGGTTAGTTATCTCAGGTGGGACTGAATATAAAAATATTATTTTTGCACTGTTTGTACACCTATATGATAGCAACATACTGTAAAAACTTCAACATTTATATCTGACTGTCAACAAAGATACGAATTTTTGAAAATGAGGAGTTAATTCACATTACTCTACAACTGATCTTATGGCTGTTGCCTATTCATGTGCGATATTGGCGGGATATAATCAATTATTATTGAAGTATGGTACTGAATTATATTAAAAAGTGGAATCTTTGAAGGGCAGACAAAACTGCAACTAACCACATATGGAGACGATTTCAATGGGCGGTGGTCACTGTGGTTAACCATATAATATTTTCCCCCCTTTACTGCTCAGGGGCAATTAGTCTCTCCACCAACCACCTAATTGTTGCCTAAAATGCCACTAGACAGCAGTGCAGGTCTTCTGTGTGAATTTTTGCTGTGTATTCAGAACAATAGTTGATACTTCTTCATTGTTAGCACTGTTCTTGGAAGTGGCATGTAGTATTCTGTGTAGCTCTTCTTTATACGACTGTTTTTAGTAAGTAATTGCTTATATTTGTGTGTTGAACATATATAAGTCTACGTGCACTGTAACTTTAAATTGAAATAGAATTTTCCATGTCTTACAGACAAATTTCTGTGTGGTTTGTCCTGCTAATCACCGCCCTTCCGCTCCACCCAGTATATTTTCTTTGTCTCCATCGAATATGTCTAGCTGAAAAGGAATAACCGAGGATGAATGTTACCAAATTTTATTTGAAGAAATACCTTCCAGTGACAGCAGTGTTGACAGTGATGGCGGTGATAGAAATGACCCCACATTCACAACAAGCTGTGCAAGTTCTAGTCTTGTGTGCAGTCGTGATTCTTGGGATGACAGTGAAATTGATGACGTCAGTGAAAATAATATTTTGCCATCTACTGTTCCATCAACAGTCACGGTAAACTGGAGCCAAGAAACAAGTGTTGACCAAGTGCCATTATTTATTGGAGAAGGTGGCATGATCGCAGAAATAAAGAACAAAATTAACCTAAAGCCAATTGACTTGTTTTGTGAATTTTTCGATGAAACACTAATATAACACATAGTGTTCCAAACTAATTTGTATGCTGCACAGAAAGGCAAAAATTTTGTGCCCACCAACAAAGTTGAAATTAATAACCAATATCACTTGTCCAATTGTATTGAAAGACTACAATTCCAGTATGAACTATGTGGATAATTTTGATGGACTAATGTCAGACTATGCAATTGACAGAAAAAAGCAAGAAATGGTGGATGAGACTGTTTTTTCACTTTTTAGGTGGCAGTGTGACAAACACGTTCATTATTCACAAAGAAATCGAAATGGAGCAGTTCTCCAATAAAGACTTCTGTCGAGAGGTGTACAAAATCTTGTTGACTCCAAAAATAGTTTCAGTGGCAGCTAATTTTGCTTCTGTATCTCAAAGTAGTATAGCAACCCAGATCAAATCACACAAACCATACATAGACGAAAATATTCACCACGAAAGCAGTAAACATCAACCAATTCACTCATCATCTAGAAGATGCGCAGTTTGCAGTTCAAAGAAAAATCCAGCGTGAGCAGTGTGGATGTGTTCAGAGTGCAAGTACCTTTGTGTCTGAGATCAGGCAAGGACTGTTTCAAGAGATACCATGAAAATTAAAAACTAGTTATTTCAAAGTTCAACCACCAAATATCGAATTTGTATACTGTAATGGGGTGGTGGTTACCTGTAGTGACCACATTTAATGTTAATATTTTTTTGTTGTTTAAGTGAATTTTTACAAACTCAATGTATAAAACATGTCAAAACAATAAAACAAATGTGTTACAAGTAAAAGAAATTTGAAATTTGCAAATAATTTTTCTTGCCCCACTAGAGTAAATTTTAGAGGTATTTACCTGCCCATCAAAGAGTTATACTATCCTTCGAGATGTAACTGTTCCTAAACCTGGAGGTGAATGTTAAGAACACTTATTTCTTCAGACAGCTTCTGTGATATAGAATAAGACCTCCCAGTTGCTGTGGAAGTTCAAGCACTGAAAGTTTCTTTGAAACATTTTTCATTGGTATCCAAACTTTGTCACTAGTAGATTTCTTGAACGATGTTCTTGGGCCATCATGGTGGTAACAATGCACAAAACATCATTGTTTTCCAAACTTATTCTTTCAACCTCTGCAAGCCACCGCTGCTTTCAACCTCTGCAAGCCACCGCTGTCCATCATACACACATACCACTATGTCATTCAACGTTAAGGACAGAAATGAAATCTTATCGACACAATGATCCTCAAAAATTTCAGTTTCTGATGTTACATTGCACTGAACTAAGTTCTCTGCAATGCCAAGGAATTTGTGGAAATGCCTTGTTCCTTTTATTGCTATACAGTTTTCAAATCTGGTATGAAATGTTGTTTTCATTTGCAGAACCATTCTTCTTTCTTGATCAAAAAATAGGAATGCCTTTAATATTATCCTTGCAAAAGACATACATGTCCTGTATTGTGCGAATTTGGTCTGTGGTTGCTATTTGTAGGCTGGCTTTACTTACTTCATCACATGCATTTTTACCATGGCAAGATGCAAGAAAGTGACATTCAGCCTCCAACCCTACTTTGTGGTTGCACAGATTTGAAAAATTCTTTTTGTTCTTATACTGACTACCACTTCCATCTGAAAAGTATATCGGCTTCTCAACCTTGGGAAAACTCTCTTTTATGTAATTTATTACATACTTTTGAAACACATGTACAACCAAAGTCTTGTGCTCCAAGCAGTTGCTTAGAATGCAAACTGAAGAACTTCAAACTTCATCTTTCTCATTTTTACAGTAGAGAGTAAATGAATGCACTGTTGCCTGGTCATTGACCCAGTGGTGCCCTTGTATTACATCCTGAATCACAAATGTAAAATTGTGCTTTTTTTGTCCTTTGAAAACTTACTTTGGATTTTAGTAATATAGTGGACACTTTTGAGTTTTTGTAAGTTATCAATTAAAGATTACAAGCACTCTTCCTGAGATTTAACCACTGTTATCATTTCTGCCCTGTCAGTTGTGACCCACTGCTTGAAGGTAATGGTATCTGGCATTTCCTCATCATATTCGTGAAACAATTCAATAACGGTTTCCTTACCAGGGTATTTATTACACAAACTCATCATGCAGTCATAACTGTTAGTATCACAGACCATTAAATCTAGTAACTCTTTGTAGTTAAGATCGCTGACGTTCACACTTGTAATCACCAGTTTTTGCTATCTTTGCAACCTGGGTACATTCAACTGTTTTCATCATCTTCAAAAAACAGCTGGATTTTTTAAATAGTTTCTTCACTTATACCTACTCCTTTCTTCTCTCCTAAAACTGGAAAAATGCTTGTTCTTTCACTAATTTTCGGATTAGTTTAACCAAACGATGAGAAACGTTGAATTCATGAACTATGTTTTCTCTTGGCAGTGAGTCAGGGAGCAATCTTAAAATTTTAACATTTTCCGCTTTAGGTGTCACTGAACATTTAATTTTTAATTTCTCTATTAAGCTCAAATATTCAGTGTCAGATGATGCTGAGGGTATGTTTTCTTCTTCTTTAGAAATAATGTTGGTATCTGTATTATTAAAGCATGATTCCAAGTCTTTTCTAATTTTGTCTGAAATTTGTTGCACCTTATTTTCAATAGCTGCTTTTCTTTTTGGTCTACTTAATTTTATTCCTTTCGAAGCAGGAGATATGTCTAAGTTAGGACAAGCAAAATCCAATATGCTAACAGCTTCCTCATTAGGAATATAAATGTCATTAACATGATTCTGGTTCTGGATTCACAACAAACATCTTTGAGTAGCAATTTGGGCACAGAGGATTCCCAGGAATCACTTTATGTTTCACATGGGAAGCTATTTCACTCTCACATAACAAGGACAAATGTTCAAATTTAATTTCCCTCACACCTTTAGTAATAGGCTTATAATGAACATTAAGTGGATCACAGCACTTTCTTCCAAAAATGTGGTTGTACTTCAGAATATATTTCTTCTCATGATACACACACAAATGTTAGAGAAGAACTTATTCAGAATTTTAAAAAAGTTTGTCTAACTTCATCAAAGTCATTGACATTTTTTAAGTTTTTTGAAACAACAGTAAACTGTTTTGTGACACATTTCACTTGCTATCTGTCTAACAGAGCACTGTTCAGCCATGTTATTGCATACCTGTAAATCTCTCACAATTATTTACAAATTACACACAGAACAAAGCACATTACACATTCTACACTCTCCATGATGTATGTACATCCACTCTAACAGAGGTTTCAGAAACAGACTGACTACAACAATGCCACACCCACCAATAATGTACTTCTTTACTGACGATACACCTAAACGTAGGGCATTTTTATTACCATAGAACAAACGCGAAAGCTCCTATTGTTTAATATTGCATTATTAAAAATAAATAAACTATATGAGTATTGGGTGATAATGTTAATTAAATATGTGTTACAATTCAATTTTATTACAATGAAACAATAAACCATTTAAATAGCAAACAGCCATAAGATCAGCTGTAGTGTAATGTGAATTATTTCCTCATTTTCAAAAATTCATGTCTTTGTTCACAGTCAGATATCAACATTGAAATTTTTACGGTACGTTGCTATCATATTGGTGTACAAACTGTGCAACAATCATATTTTTATATTTAGTCCCACCTGAGATAACTAACACCAAACTTCACAAAAAATGAAAATTTTCAAATTTCAAAAATTCATTAGAAATGAAGGAAACATTTTATGTGTTCTGGCTCTATATGAGGCTAGTAGTGTATGATATTTAACTATAGGAAAAAAAACACACACACTCATACTCACCCCTTGTTTGTTATTTTTGGGCCTAAAAATTGGATTTTTAAAAATTTGGATACCAAACTTTGGAGGTCACTTTCACTGGTTACTTTTGAATTTAGGGTAGTATGTGTTATAGACAATATTGTATATTTCACATATAAAAAATTAATATATTTAAAAATGGTCAAGCATCGCTGGACCACTTCATATGGATTAACCCTACAGTGGATCGAGGAGCATGACAGTGAACTGGAGTGGATGCCTCGGCTGTCCCATCAGCCCTACCTGAGCCCCGACGAAACACACCTCTGTGACGTTACCAGGCACCAGGTTTGCATCCAGAAACCACTGGCCCACAGTTTACGAGAACTGTGTGACCTGTGCGTATGCATCTGGTGCTGCAGTACATAACTCTGAAAATGCACAAGGGACCTGCTCAACCCCTGCCACACAGGATTGCTGCTGTACCACGTTCCCAAGGTCGGCTGATGTGCCCGTATAAAGTTCTAGCTCATCAGCATACATTTGTTGGTTGTTGGAGCATCACAACTCTGTGACAACAAACATATTTCGGCACCAATGACACAGTACTGCATTACTCAAACAGAATGATGATACAACGAAATTGTACTTGAGATACGGTTTCAAACGAATGGCAGTTCGTGCAAACACGTTCGGTGGCAGTCATGTTCGGACCTTATGCAAAAGGTACACCAAATATTTACAAAGATGTTATATATGTATCGTATGTATCCAATTTTTATCGAGTAGTATGCACACAGGAGGAGGAATGGTACAGTAAATTTAATGATGTTGCAACTATAGCAGAGTGTAGTCTACAAATTACAAAAACATAATAAAACATATTGTAAGATATTACATGTACATATTAAAACCATAATATCTTAGGAAAGAAGTGTCTTGATATAATCACCTGTTTCATGTCTGTGTCTGTCTCGAGTCACTGTAATTGTAGGGCGAGCTTTGAGACAGTGCAAAGCTTCATCATAGAACTGGTAAAAAATTGTTGAGCAATTTCTCATTTCCTAAGTAGTTCTGTTCTTTTAAAATACTATTGTATCGGCCTTCGAGACAGTTACACATTTCCACTTCTTTGTATACATTCCATATAGCGCTTTTTATGTCTTGTGCAGAACCTCCATTAAGTCACTGATGCCAAGAGCTTTCTGTTTTAACTCCTTCAGATGTGCTTCAAAGGTAGACAGGGACAAATTGTGGTGCATCCTTCAAAATAATGCTGAAAGTTCTTCCCGTTTGGCCAGTGTAAAATTTTGAGTGATTTCCAAACAAGTTTTGTACATACCTAATTTTTAACATGGCTAAGCTTTAAGAGGAATATGTTACAATTATTGATGATAAATCGCAATGTAAAATCCAGGCGAAAACAACACAGAAGGGACAGATTCCTACTCACCTCATAGAGAAGTTAGCACAATCAAAAACGCTGCTAAAACATTACAGCTTTCGGACAAAGTACTGCATCTGCAGTAGAAAACACACACACACACACACACACACACACACACACACACACACACACACACACTAATAAAAACACAACTCACACACATGGCTACTGTCTCAAGATGGTGGAGCTTTAATAGTGCATAAATAAACTGAAATTTGAAGTGCCATAGAGTCATTTAAAGAACTTTTCCCAGGTTACTAAGCTAAATGCCATTTGAGAAATATAGCATTGATGATAAGTACATCTTCTACCCATAAAGTTTCATACATCCGTTTATCAGACTGTTTTAATATTTTAGCAGTAGTAGCAATGTTTTAATGATGAATATGATGTTTGCTCTCAGAAGTACTTGGATGAGTAGCGTGCTTCATACTGACAGAGACAACAAACACGTATGGCAATATGTGTCGTTAAAGAATTGTGACCACTTAACATCCAACAAATATACATAAGCATCTACCATATATAATGTTAGCTATGTTCTGTTTACTCTCTGCTTTTAACATTAACATTAACAATAAATACCGTACTGAAGATGTAAATTTATTTTCGTAAAATAATGTTAAAAGCGCACTTGAAAATTATCAAGCCATAACTGTGCAATAGTGCAGACAAAAACCAAAATTAAAGTGGCATGCAGTCATTTAATAAATGCTTCCAAGGCTATTAAGTGAAATCCCATTTGCAAAATGTAGCACTTGCTTACATTTTTCTCAGCACATAAGTTCTAGTTTCTATCTTTTTTTAAACTGTAATTTTTATTTCCTTTTGCTGTTTCCATCCTGGACAACACCACCATATTTCCGAGTTCAAAACTGCTAACAAAAACAACAGAAATGATGGACTGCCACCTACTGAGACATACAGAAGTTCAAGTAGTAATGATGGATAATCAGACAGACAATCACTGCCCAAATCCAGACATGTGCACAAAATGCATTAGGTTTGCAGTGTTTGTGTAGATGCTACGTGCAAGTGTGTAGAGGGCTACATATGACACTGCAGACGAGAAGAGTACCTGGTGAACAATGGAGGGCAAACCTGCACCACGGGCACTAACCAAAGCTCTCCTATAAACATCAGAGCGAGTACCTCATGTTGCTCACCTCTGTATGCCTCAAAGTAATATTCTTATCATTAAATATATGCATTTTTTTTATTATTCTCTTCGTGTAATACATCACCTGTATTCTCCACCTGACGCTCGTCAGACGGCTCCCGAGATTCACTGTAAGCATCCGTCCCGGCTTCGAATCTGAACGAAGTCTTGAAATCATATCGAAAAATTTGGGAAGAACTGTGTGTATGTGGTGAGCCATAAGTTTCGGATATGAGTCCAAAACTGCATCCAGAAGCAGCAGAGAGTCTTCCTGAATGGCATGGTTTATGTGTGTCATGGCACAGCACATGTAGGAGAACAGCACATTCATCAATGGCAGTATATGGACTTCATCTACCTGTTAAAAGGTATTGTCATTAATACACAGTAGCTGAAAACATTACTATACAAATGAATTGAGACATCTCAGATAATAATTATGCAAACCATAAAAACCGAAGAAGAGTAAGACAACTCAGATCAATAAAATGTGATTACGTACACTCAAATATTAAGTGAGGGGAGAACATTAGAAATGGTATACAGTCTGTCTTGCGCATAGCACTGACGAAGCGCAAGGGCTTAAAGAGCCAAGAGTGTGAAGTAGACAAATAAAACTTCACTGGACAATAAACTTCAGTGGGCACCAGGAATGATGTACAGTGGCTTGTGCTCACTGTGACAAATACATTGTATCAGGAGATAACAAATCCATAATCAAAGTTTAGACAAGAAGAGAATAGAAGCTTTCGAAATGTGGTGTTACAAAGGAATGCTGAAGATTAGATGGGTAGAGAGGTACTGAATAGAATTGGGGAGAAGAGGAATTTGTGGCACAACTTGACTAGAAGAAGGGATCGGTTGGTAGGACATGTACCGAGGCATCAAGGGATCACCAATTTAGTATTGGAGAGCAGGGTGGAGGGTAAAAATCGTGGAGGGAGAAGAAGAAATGAATACACTAAGCAGATTCAGAAGGATGTAGTAGGTACTTGGAGGTGAAGAAGCTCGCACAGGATAGAATAGCATGGAGATCTGCACCAAACCAGTCTCTGGACTGAAGACAACAACAACAACAACAACAACCAATGGCGTTATAGTAATTTATAATAAACAAAACAAAAAGAAGAAAAATAAAATGGTACTCATTTATGATGTTGAAATGAACGATAAGTGTTGACACAATATAAGCATATAAGTCAATAACAAAAGTTGTGCACTGGTTCAAATAAATGTGAACTGGATATTTGCATATCTGAGGAACATCAAATACTAAAATAGACTGTAATCATTTATTTGTTATTTCAAAAATATAATGAAAACTGAACAAAGTGAGGCTGAGAAATTTTGTTTTCTGGTGAACAAATGTGCCACAGATACTGTTGTGATGTTGGAAACAATCTACAAATCATTTCTTCGTTTAAAAACATGTAGATAAATAGTAAACATCATCTGGGGATTTGTAAACCACCAATCAGATAACAATTTCAAGAAAATTCACAAACTAGTCCTCAATGCTGATTATTTTTCAATATTGTAACAGTGACAAAGGGGCTACAGTTTTGACACTGAAATTCATCAAATGAAGTAGACATCATGACTGTGTTAACTTTTTTTTATGCAAAAAGGATAGTACTATCGTAGATCCTTTCGACAGGTCATACTCCCCGTAAAATTTCTATTCTCAGATTCTGAAAAGATTGCAGAACAGCATGCATAAAAAAAGACACAAGTTGTGGTAGCTGGTAGAGATTAGAAGGAGAGTGAGTACGAGTCTAGGGCCTAATACTGAGGGATGCACATATAAGGAATTAAATTAACACACTATGTCAGTGCAATGCAGACTTACTTCCTTCCCACTGTACCAGATACGACGAGTCTGAGAACAGGGCGCCATGGTCACTTACTAATCGACTCATTCTCTCTTGCTGAAGTG
The DNA here is from genome assembly GCF_023897955.1 of Schistocerca gregaria. NCBI lineage: Eukaryota > Metazoa > Arthropoda > Insecta > Orthoptera > Acrididae > Schistocerca > Schistocerca gregaria. The sequence goes on along the minus strand of NC_064925.1, from coordinate 35,375,434 downwards.
CACTGAACACTGACAGGGCAAAATGTCTGTCAGGATCTGATAGCCTCTAGTGGAGATTTTTGTGAGACTGTCGAGAGCGCAAGATGAAAACTAAGTAATGCAATGTGCACAATTAAAAACTGCAAATGTAGTGTCTGGAATAAGTTTGATGCCATAGTCCACACTTCAGACAAAAAAGTATAGACATCATCCTATGCAAACAAAGTGTTCGTATTCTTGTTTATTCTACCTCCACAGTGACAACACATATGAACTCTTTCATACAAAAGCTAGGCACAGAGCAATGTCACTGTTGTATCCTTGCAACCAAAAATCACACTATTTCTATATTGTTTTTGTCATGACGAGTTCTGTTTTGAGCTAATGGCAAGTTACGTAATTTACCTGTGTTCACAAGCTAATAGCAAGTTGTGTAGTGTATCATTGATTCCTGTAACTTTTTTGGAAGTCTGCTGTAAATTTACTTTAATAATTAATCATCATTTAGATAATACATTTCATCCACATGTTCTATTCTCTTGTACTGTTGTCAAAGACCCAGTAATATGCCAGCAATGTGTGTGCATCAACTTTACTGTCAGACATTCTCTGAAGAGAGACTACTCTCTAAAATACACATGCACTCTCTCTCTCTCCCTCTCTCTCTCTCTCTCTCTCTCTCTCTCTCTCTCTCTCTCTCTCTCTCTCTCTCTCTCTCTCTCTCAAGTTTTCAGTTAAATGGGCATACATACATACATACAGGACAATATGCACTCCTGATCGGTCAGTCACTGTTTGTACCAAAAGACTGTAATGATGAGTTTTTAGTTAAATGGGCAGTGGTGGAGACTCACCAGTCGAGTCTCCGAGTGTACATAGATCAAAAGTTCGGTGATGACATCAAAGGACCTGCTGGAGAGTTTAAAGCAAGTATTGAGAGCTTATTTCCAATACCTAGTAGCTGGGAGATTGGTTATTCTGCCACAGTGATGTATCTGCTTATGTAGCCCTCCCTTGATGCAGCCATTTTGCTCCCCTAAGCAAGATTCGTGTGATATCTTCTTGTTTCTGAGCACTAAAGGATACAGATTTGATGACAGGAGCAACTGAGAAAAATAGCAAGGGAAGAGATATCAGTCATCACTGAAGGCAACTATCAAAACTGTTACGACGACATTATCACTTTTTGGACAAGAAGAGGACTTTGAAACAGATGAGGTTGCTTTATTAAATGAAATCCAAATACATAACTTTAAATATTGCTCTTTTTTGCTGGTACACCATTATACAAACCAAATCTGGTGAAATGTAATTTAATTACCTTAACAAAATCTAGCACATAATTAGACTTAAGCTGACACAGATGTGTTTCATTGTGGCTCATCCTGAACTGTGTTCTTTAAGTGGAACACTTGCAGGCTCCACAAAAAACTTTGAGAAGATGCCACCAATTCTCATGTCCTGAAGCATACTATCTGAAGATGTGAAGAAAAGGGTCCAGAAATCAAAGAATTTGCTTTATCTGCTCAAAACCTGCAATTACAAAACAGTACAACTGAGGAAAAACTAACCTAAAATCACTGCACAGTTTCTCATATATGGATGAGAATGGACACAGTAAAAACTGTCAGCCTTTGGACGTTTAGTGCTCAGACACTGAACTCCAGACACCTGAGTGCCACTGGGAACCTCTCACACAGCATTAGTTGTCCAGAACTGTGGATATGGAAATTTTCCCTTCACCACACTCCTTTCATCCAACATCTATAGTCCCCTTATACCACATCTATTTCTTCTTACATTGTATTTTAAAATTGCATCTTATTTCACATTTATTGTTTCTGTTTATATTTTCTTGTAACCATAATGTATTTATATTAATGTCTCCAGTAGTCATTTTGAACTTTAGTTCTCCTTCCATTCTCACCCAGAAGAAACTCAGATAGATCTCCTACCCCCACTCAATCTCTCCTAACAAATTCCTTGTTCCCCCCTGCAGAATGATATTGTGATACTGCAGTCTGAGGCCCAACTACCTCAAAATGCATGTCTGAAAGAAGAGACGTTATTAGCGAAGTACAGCTGTATGAAATACTTCAAAATTAATTCACTCACAGAGAATTCCTTGACATCAGCTGTATTAGGTACAGAGCTACTACACAATAGTGACAGGAACACTTGTTTCATTCTCCCTGTTGTGGGAAACCAAGTGGGGATGGGAGCATTAGAAGGTGAATTTAGTGGACTACAATGCAAGGATGTTGACAGCGTGACATGTGGAAGTTTGGGTTAATCCGTGGATCGTGCAGCCAAAGTGGTTGTGACGACCACTTGCGATAAGCAGAAAATCTGGGTCTGAGTTGTGATCCGGCACAAATTTTCACACATCACTATTGGTTAGTAGATCTATACCTAATATAGCTGATGTCAAAGAATTCACAGACAGCAAATTAATTTAAAAATAACTAACTTTACCTATTTCTGTTAGTTATACTGGGAGTAGCACCTTCTGAAGGTAAACTTATCTGCCCATTGGTCAGAATGGGAGAAAATAACATGTAGAGTGCCACAGGGGTCAGTAGTGGGCCTATTCTTGTTCCCAACCTAAATAAATGATGTTCCAATGACTTCAAAGTGCAGTTTCAAAACTACAATGCTTGCTGACAACACAAGCATACTAATCAAGGATCTAAACTTAACTCTAGTAGACACAGCTCATCTAATAACTCAACAGACTACAAGTATTCACAGCAAGTAGTTTGTCTCAAGCTCTCACACTGTGGTGGTATACACCTAGTCAAGGTAGCAACAAGTCCCACATTGTTTCTACTGTGCAGATGAAAGGTGGTTATGTAGAAACATTAATTTATGGTAGCAATGGTAGAGGAATCACTGCATACTGTGCACACTTTTTCTTAAGCTTAAATGTGCATGCTTAATTTATATGTTGAAAGTGTTATGGGGGCTGTTAAACACAGAAGGACTTTGTAAAGAAGTGGTTATGTGACTTTGTAGGTAGGGGGTAGCCGATAATCTTCCATCGCCACAGTGCTCTCCTGCTGACGGTGATGCTCCTGCAGTTGGCGAAGTAGTTCACTACTGCTTCCAGTGGCACTGTGCACTGCACAGCAGGACTGCAATTTTAAGGAGTGACATGAGGACAGAAACAGGAGACTGAAAGGTAACGGTAATTATGAATATACGACTGACAGATCACAGTAACGAAATTGGCATCTTGGTTAAGCACTCTCCAGCAGCTAATACCAGCAGTTACATTCTATACAGCAACCGCAGAATGAAAGAAAAAAAATGCCGAGACAAGGTTGGTAATACAAAGAATTTCACTGCAAACACAACACTGCTAAGGACAACAACAGTCAATAGGGATAACAGGAAGCAAAGTACCTGCAATGTGTTATCACAATAAGTGTGAAAGATTTAACAGCGTGATAACAACCAATTCACTAGGTAACAGTAAAATAAACAAAGGAAAGAAGAGAGGAGAGCTACCATTCAACATGAAAAATGGTTGCTGTGTGAGTACTGGCTCAGCACATAATACAAGATATAATAAGTCTTCTAAATGGAAGAGTCTGCAAATGGTTTCAACATCTACAAGTCTGACCACAGTTACTGACGGCAAAGCTCCACAAGTCGAACTTCGGTGGCAAGGTGGTTAACTCTGGCAACAGCAACAGCTACGGCTACAAGACACCCGATCGACGTGTCACGGTACATCACACACACGTGAAGGCGTCAGCTTCGTACTGGGGTACAATCCACTAGAAAACTAGATGAGCTGTGATGTGGACCATCTACAGTTGTATGTAGTGTTCCATATTCATGTACATCTACATCTACATGGATACTCTGCAAATCACATTTAAGCACCTGGCAGAGGGTTCATCGAACCACCTTCACAATAATTCTCTATTATTCCAGTCTCATACAGCACATGGAAAAAACAAATACCAATATATTTCTGTGAGAGTATCATTTCCCTTATTTTATTATGATGATCATTTCTTGCTCTGTAGGTTGGTGTCAACAAAATATTTTTGCATTTGGAGGAGAAGTCGGTGATTGAAATTTCACGAGAAGATTCCTCCGCAGCAAAAAAGCCTTTGTTTTAATGATGTCCATCCCAAATCCTTTATCCTCTATTTCACGATAATACAAAACATACTGCCCTTCTTTGAACTTTTTCAATGTACCCCATCAATCGCATCTGGTAAGGATCCCACACCCCCAGCAGAGGATGGACAAGTGTAGTGTAGACAGTCTCCTTAGTGGATCTGTTACATTTTCCAAGTGTCCAGCCAATAAAACGCAGTCTTTGGTTAGCCTTCCACACAAAATTTTTTCTGTGTGTTCCTTACTATTTAAGTTGTTCTTAATTGTAGTTCCTAGGTATTTAGTTGAATTTCTGTCCTTTAGATTTGATTGATTTATTGTGCAACCGAAGTTTAACGGATTCCTTTTAGCAATCATCTGAGCCACCTCACACTTTTCATTATTTAGGGTCCAACTGCCAATTTATGCACCATATAGATACCTATTTTAAATTGTTTTGCAATTTGTTTTGATCTTCTGATATCTTTATTAATCAATAAACAACAGCGTCATCTGCAAACAACCTAAGATGACTGCTCAGACTGTCTTCTAAATTGTTTATGTAGATAAGGAACAGCAAAGGGCCTATAACATTACTTTGTGGAACACCAGAAATCATTTCTGTGCTCATGAACTAAGTACTTTAAATAATTTTCAGAGAATGCATTTAGCATAATTTCGGATGATGTTTTGTGTGTACCCCCAGATTTAAACAATGAAAAATCCAGGATGAAATGTAACAATATATTATGAGTAGCAACTTTCCAGATTTAAGCATGTATTTTTGCCAGCATATTGAGGGTAAATTGAAGTCAGACGATCTGAGCAGACATACGCCCGGAAAATTTCAGAAGTCACATCAAATACCTTTACCGGGAGGAGATGGTTCAGGATATCCACGTACTGGATAAATTACGCGAGAAAAGAGCCAGGTTGCTGTGTTCACTAAATTTTTTACTGAAATGTAGAAACAATAACTTGATTCCAACTTTCGCCAGAGTTGTTCATTTTATTAATAGTGTGGCCGCCAACAATATAAAACGCAAGGCGAGTCTGGCTTTATTAAGAGAACGAATCCGTTATACGCGTCGTGAGTTAGACACTGTTGCCAGGAATTTATATTATTTACATCTGAAGATTGCAGCAAAATGTTCTTCCCTTAGCTGGGACTGGATTGACGGTGTATCTTGGGCCAAGGCAGACTGGGCTCACAGGAACAGTACGAACAGGCAAAGTGCGAAGTTTAGCCAACTCGTAACACGAAAGCAGCAAGAAGCTATCTCTGGACGATCCGTGGTGAACCTTACGGAGAAATCGTTTGACGATGCGACGATGTCAGTGCTTGCGAAAGGTTTAAACTTCGCCCCTACTCCCTCCTGTTTCACTGCCTTTAACGGATTTCATCAGTTCCATTGAGGAAGCTATTAGACGTCTCCCTGCGGATAATGCAGACGAAATTCGACGTGAATCTTGCCGAACATTGTTGAAATGTGCGCCACAACGGAGTAACATCTCGCCAGCTGAAAGAGCTGCTCTCCGCAGCCTCAGAGAAGATACTAGCACAGTCGTACTGCCTGCGGATAAGGGTAATGCCACAGTTCTTCTGACAAGGGAAGCCTACAACGAGAAGATATATTGTCAGCTAAATGATTCCACGTACCGCAGAATTGAAAAGGACCCAACAAGCCGAATATCAAGGAAAACTGCTACCCTTTTGAACGACTGTTCTCTACCTGAACAAATTATCAAGAGATTGAGACCACACAATGCAGTACCACCAAGACTCTACGGTCTTCCCAAGATACACAAGGATGGTGCCCCACTACGATTAATAGTGAGTAATATTGGTGCTGCCACCTATTCTACAGCAAAATATCTGGCCTCACTACTAAAGCCGTATGTGGGTAAGTGTTGCCACCATATACGTAATTCCGAGGATTTTGTCAGTCGCTTGAAGGAAGTTAAGCTTAGCAGTTCGGATTTATTAGTCAGCTTTGATGTGGTCTCACTATTTACCAAAGTGCCTTTAATGGAATCGTTACACCTTATTGGTAACTTATTCAGTGCAGAAATGACGGCCTTGTTTGAACATATACTCTCCTCAACGTACTTTCTATTCAATGACGAATTCTTTGAACAAACAGACGGCGTCGCCATGAGGAGCCCTTTGTCCCCTGTGGTAGCTAATCTCTTTATGGAGGACTTTGAGGAGAAAGCACTTGAGTCTGCTGTCTTAAAGCCTACGGTCTTCTGGCGGTACGTAGATGATACTTTTGTTGTATGGCCTCATGGCAGACAGGAACTGGAGAAATTCCTTCATCATTTAAACTCTTTACATGAGAACATCAAATTCACGATGGAGATTGAAAAAGATGGCACTTTACCATTTCTAGACGTGCTAGTATGCCGTAAAAATGATGGGTCATTAGGACATTCTGTGTACAGGAAACCGACTCGCACAGATCTGTATCTCCAGGCGTCAAGCTGCCACCACCCAGCACAAACAGCCGGTGTTCTCAGTACCTTAATACATCGAGCGCATGTAATATCGGACGATGAAAACCTCCACGCAGAATTAGAACACTTGGAGAAGGTTTTTAAAGAGAATGGCTACACTTCACGCCAAATAAGAAAGGCCATGCGCAACTGTCATAACAAGAAGCAGCGCACTGAGGACGCTGATGACGACTTTAAATCAACTGCGTTTCTTCCATACGCCGGGAATGTGTCGTCGAAAATAGGCCGATTACTGATGAAGAATAAAATCAAGGTTATCTTCCGTCCACCAGCAAAGAACCGGGCCCTGGTTGGATCCGTTAAAGACGATTTACAACTGAAGAAAGAAGGCGCCTACAAAATTCCCTGTGAATGTGGCTCTGCATATATTGGCCAGACGACAAGAACTGTCCATGAACGATGTACAGAACATGAAAGATACACCCGTCTGCGGCAACCGTCAAAATCGGCAGTAGCAGAGCACTGTATTTCATTGGGACATTCAATGGAATACAATGGAACAAAAAAATTTTTGCTCCGGTTTCTGGATTTTGGGATCAGTGGAAATACGTCTTGCCGATAATCTTATAAATCGTGACAACGGCTTTGAACTGGATAAAACTTGGAATCCTGTTATTAAAATTATACATTCACAGCGGAATAGACAGCGTCACTCGATACTCAACGACTAGATGATCTTTTACTTTCACCACCGAGGGCAGCACGTACAACTCGGCTATGCCGCGCATGTCAACACGTGCGCGAGAATCGGTATAAATACCGCGACTGCACCTGGGCTCTTCAGTAGGAAGAAGAGTTCCACCAATAACGGTATATGAAACTAAAGGGTACACCACCCTGATAGGACAAATTCAGAGCAAACTAACTGGTGCTCTTAGCACAACGTACAAAGGGGACCATATAGTCTACCAGGTGACCAACGCAGAAGACTTTCTCTATCTAAAACAAGAATTCCGAAAACGAAAGTTTGAATTTTTCACTTACAGCGATGACCCGAGAGGCACACTAAAAGTAGTCATCAAACGCCTCACACCCCACTGGACTACAGAAGAAGTTAAAGAAGCACTTATTGCCAAAGGCTTCCCAGTCAAGGAGGTATACCAGATGGCAAAACCAGTCAGCATCACCACAGAAACGGGCGACGTCATCCCACAACCCCGAAATAAAATGGCAAATTTTCAAATAAACCTGCCAAACACTGCAGATGCACAGAAAATCTTTAAACTCGACATACTACTGCACATGACAGTTTCAGTCGAAAGATTTCGGAAACCAAGTGGCCCTACCCAATGTTATCTCTGCCAGAAGTTTGGCCATGGCGCAAAACAATGTGATGTAACACCAAGATGTGTAAAATGCGCCGGTCCCCATCTCTCCAGCGCCTGCACCAGGAAGCCTAGTGACCCACTAGTCTGTGCAAACTGCTCTGGAAACCATCCAGCTTCATTCAGAGGATGTCCAGTTAGACTCAAAATCGCCGAAGTGCGAGCCCAACGTACAGCAGCTACTGCAAGGGGACACCAAGTCCCCCCCTCAAGACAGCAAAGACCACCAACCATAGCTCACCAGGGGATAAGCAACAACAGACCCCAAACCTCACCTATGCCTCCAAGCCTAGCAGATGAGACATACCGCCCTCTGCCACCCAGAGTAGAGGAAAACCCGCCAGGGACACAAACCGAAGCTCATGAAACTTCACCCCAAGGAGTTAAAACGATGGCGCAAATAGTAAAGGCTACCACCTCAATCTGCACACCCACTATCAGACCCCACCCACAATCGCGCCCACAATCAAGACCAGAAGTCGTGAAGCAGCAAGCGAAAGCAAATGTGAAAATGGCCCCCCCACCAATAGCTCAAAGCACATCATCGTCATCAGTTCTTCCCCCACCCCTACCCCTGCAAACCTGCACTAAGCAGACGAAAGCCACAATACAACCCCCAAACCCAAATCAAGAGCAAAGAAAATCCACCCAACATCAGGCAAAAGAAGAAGCTGCTCTCCCAACCAGTAACACGGCTGAAACGACGGAAACAACCACTCTTCAGGCGAATACCACCACACCTGAGCAACCGACCGAGCAAACAGACGAAAACGGGAGCACAGCAAACTCCACCCCAGAACAAGAAACTCAATCCACCCCACAAACCTGTGAGCAGACACAAGATGCTGAACCAAAGCAAATGCTGGAACAATTATGGGACTTCCTCAAGTCACTAACCCAAACAAACCTCAGAGTCATATTTGGCAAACTAAAAGACACCTTCGCACAGATCATGGCCGCCCCAGACATGATGACAAAATTCACCCTGCTTTTCACCACCATCTTGCCAATCTTCTGCAGTGGAGGATAGAAGCAAACACCCACAAATCACCATTTGGAATGCCAATGACATATACCAACAACGACACGAGGTGGAACTCTTCTTGGAGGAACATGGAGTGGACATAGCTCTCATTAATGAAACCCATCTGACCCCAAACCAAAATTTCCAGATCCGTAACTACGTCACACACAGAACAGACCGGCCAAACCGCCCAGGTGGTGGGACAGCAATTCTTGTAAAACAGAGGATATGCCATCAGAGAATAACTCTGCCTCAGCTCCAAGTCGTAGAAGCAACCGGAATCGAACTCCTCATAGAAGGCCACGTCACCCATCTCATCGCTGCATACAATCCACCTCACCATAACATCCCTACCATAGATCTAGACGCCTTATTAAACGGAAACCACAGAGTCATTATAGGGGGGGGACCAAAACTCAAAGCACAGAGCCTGGGGTTGACGCACCACGAACACTAGTGGTAGAACACTCTTAAGATACCTGGACAATGATCCAGACATTGAAATAGTCGCTCCAGAAGAGCCCACTCACTTCCACTACGACTCCAGATGCCGGCCAGATATACTGGACGTCTACCTACACAAGAACATCTCTCTGGCCATAACAACTGAAGTAGTGAATGCTCTTGACTCGGATCATAACCCAGTTATCCTTAGATTCGAGGACGATCGGGATGGTCCGGAGGCGAGAAGGAGAGTTACATACCATACCAACTGGGAGCGCTACAAAACGCTCATCGCCCAACACATACCTGACATTGCTCCAGAGATGCCCCGCAAAAAGGACATCGACCAAGCTATTCAGGAATTCACCCATATAGTGTCCTCATGTAGCAAAATCGCAACGATAAAGATCACACATGAGCAAGGAGGCGGCGATTTACCACCTGACCTGGCCCAGCTCATTGCGGACAAGAAGAGAATCCGAAAGCTCTGGCAACGATTCCGAGATCCTCAAGACAGAAGAAACATGGAAAGGATGGCCAGAGAAATACGGCAGAGACTGCAAATGCTCAGAAATTCCCGCTGGGAAAGAAGCCTGCAGGAGGCAAACACAACCCGGACCACCTCTGGAGCAAAATTAGAGCCAGAAGGCAACCCCGGAAGGCCATCAATCCTCTACATGGAGAAAATGGTATCGTGTACTCGCCAGAGGAAAAGGCAGACGCCATGTCAAACACGCTCGAGCGCCAATTCAGAGAAAACATCGCGGATGAAGACGAAGAGGAAGTAGAGAGGAACGAAAGAAGGGTCCGCCGCTACCTCAACAGAAAACTTCGACAGAGACAAGACACCTTCTTCACCCCAGTCAGCGAACGTGCAGTTGGCGCTCTTATCAGGCGAATCGGCAACTCCAAAGCCCCTGGTCCTGACAGTATCAAACCTCCCTTCCTCAAAAACCTTCCTGAACCCGCTATATCACATCTCACAGCCATACTAAACAACTGCCTAAAAATAAACTATTTCCCTTCAGCCTGGAAGGTTGCAAAAATCATCTCAATCCCTAAACCCAATAAAAACCATCTATTCCCACAAAACTACCGGCCAATCTCCCTGTTAAACCACCTCTCTAAAATCCTAGAAATCTTAATACAGATCCCATTGTTGCACTACCTCCAAACAAACAACATCCTCTGCCCTGAGCAATTCGGTTTTCGTGCTGGCCATAGCACCATACATCAGGGCATTCGCCTGATAGAGCACATCTGTACAGAGAAATCCCAAGGACATAGCACAGCTGCAATATTTCTAGATATTGAAAAGGCGTTTGATCGAGTTTGGCATGGCGGGCGGCCTGCTCTACAAAATGTTCCAAGTAAACATCCCAACCCACATAGTAAAAATTATTAGATCCTTCCTCACAAACAGGAAGTTTTACTCAGCAATAGAAGGCGCTGAAAGCGCACCGAAAACAATAGAAGCAGGGGTACCACAGGGTTCTGTGCTTGGTCCCCTCCTATACCTCTTATATACTAACGACGTACCTAAAGCACCAAGAGGAAATATAGCGCTGTATGCAGATGACACAGCGCTATATCACAGCGGCAGAAATTTAAATTACATAGTGGCCAGCCTGCAACGACACTTAGAAGATATGATCAAATGGTGCAATGTCTGGAAAACGAAGATAAACCCTGACAAGTGCCAGGCAATAATATTCACAACCAAACGCAAACAGCCACTTAGGAACTTAACAGTAAACAACCAAAATCTACGGTGGAGAGAGACAGTCCAGTACCTAGGCCTAAAATTGGATAAACACCTGACATTCAAACAGCATATAAATGAGGCGTGCAACAAGGGCGCTGCACGCCTCTTTCAGCTGTACCCCCTGCTAAAAGGAAGGGGTCTCACGACAGCAACGAAAATCAAGACATGGAAGACAATCATCCTACCAGTTATACTATACGGATCGGAGGCATGGAGTATGGCCGCTGACACAAATTTAACAAAAATTGAAACGTTACAAAACAAAGCATTTCGCATCATAGCTGAAGCAAACCGCTATACCAGCAATGAAGAAATCCGAAACATGTTAGGACAACCCACCATCTATCATATCATCCAACAAAAATCAATCAACTTTTATGAGGCTGCACGCACATCACGATACCACCTCATCAACACCCTTGGCAGGGATATCCACCCCCAAATTAAAACCCCAAAAACAACCATCGATCGAATCTTTAGGATCTAGATCTAACAAATTTCAACCTCCTTACAAACACCACCATCTAAGCCCCTCACAAAAATATCTTACCTACATCACTCATTAGGAAAGGAGACCCCAAAATAATTACCAAATAAGTCAAAGCTCCGAAACACAAAAGATAAAGAGGAGAAGACAGAGTGCAAAACGCACTGGTTCTTCTAAAACATGGGGGAAACCCAGCTAATTCGACTCGGCTCTTCAGTAACGCAGACGAGTCGTCGCCTGGACGCCGAGCGGGGAGGACCTCGCAGCGCAGCAGAGCCGCCGACCGCCAGCAGCCGTAGCTCGCCCGCTACCCCCTCCAGCCGGCCGCGCGTCAGCCGGCTGCTACCAGCGCCCCACCGCCAGTCGCCCGGCTGCGCCCGGGGAGCGCGCATCCGCCGCTCTCCGCGTAGCCGCCCAGCGGCAAACCGGCCGAGTGCCGGAGGGTTGAGCCTGCTCCCCTTCGACACAGAGCCGCGCAACTCACCGCGGTCCGCCGCGTAAGAGCTTCTGCTCATAGCTCACGGTAGCCTACGGTTACCCAACGCCCCCAGCGTGATTATCACGTTCTATTAGGGACTCTGAGGCAGTACCAGGGCTCCTTAACCGGATCACACCCGCGTGCTGCAGGCCTTTTCTTCTCCCGCACCTCCTTTAGGTGCCGCGCTTTGCGCATGCTAGGTCGCAGGGAACTCCCACTTCAGTAGGGAACAACACACCTTTTACTTTTCGCGCTCGTGAAAAGCAAAATTGTCGTCCCCCCTCTCTAATAAAAATCCTGAACGCAAGATGGCGGACGCCGCTTGTACCTCCCCTGCCGTTACCCGCAGCATGGCTGCAACGCAAGAGGCGCGAGGGTCGACTGCACCCGTCGACACTCGCGTCCCGCCCGCTACCGTGGACAAGGGGCCAGCTGGTGACGTTCGGCAGCTTGGCGCGAAAGCGCAAAAGCAGCTCGAGAAGCGCCGGCTGATCAGCGAACTCTTCGGTGCGGACGTATCTCCCACGAAAACAGCCACACTGAACATTATGCTACACTCGCCTGCTACTGGGCAATCATGTACCATCGTCCCTCCGACGCCGCAGCCTCAAAGAGACCGAAGCCGTGGCGGCGGATGCGGACCCAAATAACCACTACACAGGGGCCTGGCAGGTGAGGGGTCCAAAACGCTAACACCAAAACACGACACAAACACGCGAGCAACCAAACTCGCTAGTCAACCGAAAGGCGCTGTTGCCTACACCGACTAGCACACCTCAGGCTAGCAACACTAACACGAGACAAGACACAAACACGACTACGGCGAACAACAACCAAGCACACAAAGCCGCAGCTGTGCCCACACAACACAAGACTGGTTTTCCCCCAGTCGTTATACAAAACTATGGGAACCTCAGTGCCCTTAATACCACATTCGCGAGGAGGCACCCTAACTGCACACTACACGCAAAGTACTCTGGGGATAGGGCCTCACTGTACGTTGCCACAGACAATGAGTACAAAGATCTTCTGACCTTCCTCAAAGGTCAGAATATCGAACACTATACGTACAGAACACTGGACGAGAAAACCCAGCAGTACGTGATTAAGGGAGTGGATCCCAGTACCCCTAACGATACAGTACGGGAGGCGCTCTGTTATCTGGGATTCGACTGCAAAAGTGCATCCCGCATGACAGGGTTCCGAACACACGCACCACTACCTCACTACATGGTTGAGTTGGCCAACACGGCTGATTCCCCCGACATCCTGCAGATAAAAAGCTTTATGCAGATGGATGGACGTACGTGTAGAACTCTACGAACCACCCATGGCCCCCCAACAATGCAACAATTGCCAGCGATTCGGCCACTCGGCCGTCCGTTGCGGCCTGGCACCTCGTTGCCGCGGATGTGCTGGCAATCACAAATCCAACACATGTACACAGACACAACCACATCAGCGACGCTGTGCCAACTGCAATGGGCCGCACGCGGCCAATTACAGGACGTGCAGCGCATACAAACAAGCGCTGAAGCGTAAACTAGAAAAACATAGGGCACTCAACGACATCCCACGTCCAAGGTCGGCGCCGCACCCAGTTAGGAACGGCGTCACGTTTGCCAAGGTTGTTCGCCCTGGCGGGACGGCACAGGCTGCGGAACTTCAGCGCCCTACACCCACACAAGAAACAACCGCTGCCACAACCACACAGCAGCCACAGACAACACCTGTAAACCAGGAAGCACCGGTGCCAACACCTCTGCCTCCAAACAACACGACCCCACTCCCTGAAATCACGTGCTGCGGAGAAACGCACGCCACACAGGGAAACGCACCAACACAAAAACCCCCAGAACCCCAAGCCCAGAGGAAGAACAGACGTACACGAGGGCACAGGGCAGGGAACTCCAAGACGCCACAACAAACCACCCAGCAACAACAGACCAGTAACACACAGGAAAACAGTCAACAAGACATAGAGACTGTAACCCACACTACTATCCCCCTCACCACAGAAGTAACACAGGCGCCTCAACTTCTGTCACAAAACATAGATACAAACGCCGCCCCTAACAACATACCACTACCCGCACAAGCGGCCGCTAACTCTGCAACAGCATCACAGGCTGCCACATCCAACACCAACACATCACCTGGGAGAATAATGGAAACATTATTTCCTCAACACACGACCACTCATATCCTTGCCAAGGTGCTGACGGTCGTCACTACACTCATTACACAGCTCATGAGCGCCGAACCCGGCCAGTACTGGGCTATCATACGCACTGCCATCTCGACACTTTTCACTCCCCTACATGGATAACATTCCACACCCGCCCCGTAACGCAAACCCACGCACACTATCACAGATCCTGTTCTGGAATGCAGACTCGATCTACAACAAAAGGGCAGAATTTGCCGCGTTCTTAGAGCGCAAGGGAATCCTTGTGACACTATTGAGCGAGACTAAGCTCAAACCGCATAAACAATTAAACTTTCCTGGCTACTGCGTCTATCGTACCGACCGACCGGGCAATCGTCATACACAAAGACATTGAGCACACAAACATAGAGCTCCCTGAACTGGAAAAAATCGAGGCCACGGCCGTCAGGGTCAAGTTCAATGGAGCCTACACTACACTGATATCCGTATACAACACTCCTGAAAACATTTCAACACGCGATATCAGCACGCTACTCAACATATCACCGCGAGTAATAGTCGCTGGAGATCTGAACGCTAAACACCCAGAATGGAACTCACGCATACGAAATCCCAACGGCAAAAAACTGTACGAACATTCACTAGGCAGAAACTACATCACACTAGCGCCGACTGAACCGACGCACATTCCCTATCAGAGGGGACACAGGCCAGATGTGTTAGACATGGCCCTCATCAAGGGCATTACATCGACACTCAACGTTACCGTTGTAAACGATCTGCCCTCAAATCACCAACCTGTAATACTATACATAGAGGAAACACTGCAGCACATGGAACAACGCAAGATGCTGGACTATAGGCGTGCGAATTGGACCTTGTTCAAGGAAACGCTCGATAGCCACATCCCACCCATACACGAAATTAACGAAACAGCGCAAATCGACGAGGCAGTAGAAACCCTCACTAACGCCGTCCAGGACGCAGTGGCGGGCACCATACCGGAACGCACGCCACAACAACACAGTGCTGCGCTGCCCCAGGAAATCCTGGGCCTCATCTCGATGAGGAATCGCCTGAGGAGACAATGGCAGCGTAACAGGCGACAGTACTTCAAACGGCACATTAACAGGCTACAGGGTATCATACACAACAAAATCCAAACACACAGAACACAACAGTGGGACAACAAACTCGAAGGGCTGGACACCTCACGTCCTGGCGTGTGGCAACTAGCCCGACACTTCACCAGAGAGAAAATGTACACTCCAACGCTACAAGGGCCAGACGGATCTGCATACTCAGCGGAGGAGAAAGCAGAACTGATGGCCCGCACACTCGCAGCGTCATTCACTCCGAACCTGGTACCATCAGATCCAGTGTTCACACTTGCTACTGACCAGGAGGTTACACGCATTTTAGCCCAACCATCGCGCGATGACATTCGACATGCTAGCACAGCCGAAGTCTCCTGGGCTATAATGCATACCGCTGCTAGGAAAGCCCCTGGCCATGATGGCATTCAAAACCGTGTTCTCCAGGAGTTCACGGATAAAGCTGTAGAATACCTCACACATATCACGAATGCCATACTAAAACACCAACACTTCCCCGCCTTTTGGAAGACGGCCAAGGTCCTGATGTTCAGGAAGCCGGGGAAAGACCACTCCCTCCCACAAAATTACCGACCCATCAGTCTGCTGAGCGCACTCAGTAAGATCGTTGAGAAGGTAATACTAAAACTACTCACTAGGCACTGCATAACGAACGACACCCTGAGACCGGAGCAATTCGGCTTCAGGAATCACCACTCAACAACACAACAACTCCTCCGTGTTGTTGAATACATCACACATGGATACAACATGAACAAAGCAACTGGCGTGGTGTTCCTGGACATCGAGAAGGCTTTCGATCGTCTGTGGCACAACGGCCTAATACGCAAACTTAGCGACGCAGGGTTCCCAGACGGGCTGGTGCGTCTCATACACTCATACCTCACAGACAGGAGTTTCAACACTGACGTGCAGGGAAAACAATCAACACGACACGGTATAAACGCGGGAGTACCCCAAGGAAGCATCCTAGGGCCCCTACTGTTTAACCTGTACATAAACGATCTCCCAACCACACACAACACAACGATGGCAATCTACGCGGATGACACCACCATCCTCGCGCAAGATTGGAAACCATCAAACATTACGTCACGATTACAGACTGCACTCAGAGCGGCTGAGCCTTGGTTGGAGAAATGGCGTGTTAAAGTAAACATCGACAAGTGCGAAGCCGTTCTGTTCACAAGAAGACCGAAACATCTGTGCAAACATCGGCACTGTAGACCAATAACACTACATGCACGCCCAATACGTTTCTGCGAGAAAGTCAAATACCTTGGTGTCTGGCTGGACCGGAAACTACTCTGGGGGGACCACATACAACACATGACCAACAGAGCAAGCGCGAGGCTCAGACAACTCTACCCTATGCTCAACAGGCGTAGTACACTGAACAGACGGGTGTCGAGGTCCCTATACATGACACTTATTCGACCCCTGATGACGTATGCAGCCCCTGTCTGGGGATACGCTGCGCCCACACGTCTGCGCCGTCTGCAGATCATACAAAATCAGAAGCAAAATCATAAGCAATGCTCCACGATACACACGCATCGCGGATCTTCACCGGGAATACCGCCTTGAGACTCTCACGGAGGTAATCCATAAACTCGCCACGAGACTATACAGAAACTCTAGACACTCGCAGAACCCGTTTATTCTGAATCTGGGGAACTACGACCACAACCATAGATGGAAACATAACATACCAAAAAAGATACTTGCTAGGACCTAACATCTATGGCCAAGTGCACGCAAACACAACGGTACAGGTGAGCCCCTGCCTGTCAGCCACGACTACTGGATAACCAGCTGTAACACACCTGCCGAAGAACCGGCAACACGCAGGGAAGCCGTACCGTACACAACATGCAGACAAGCTACACCCACCCCTCACACAGTGAGATGATTTTTGGCCAATCACCCACTAATATATAACGAACCTTGATTGTTTCAGGACTGTTTCAGGAATGCAGCAGCAGATCAGGACACATCGCCATCGCGTCACGGTATGATGCATGATACCCACACTAACAAACCCAACCTTACATGAACTGTCGCAGCTAGTAAGCCACTACTGCTCTTACTACCCATCCCACTGTCGCAGAGGTTTTTTTCCCTCGGCACGAGCCTTGGCACTTTTTTTCCTCTGCTCTTCAAATCGCTACCCTCATTCGCGTTTCGCCCACAATCTATCACCTGATGGACCGTGTTAATGCGTAATCTTACCCAGACGCACGGATAACATCACAGCCCAGCATCCTGTGATCGACTAATTAGATAACTAACAAGTTGACGGAGGTGACAGTAGAACTTTTGGTTTGGTCACCACGTTGGTGCGGGCGTGGAGGGGCCCCATCTCTGTTTAAAATGTTTGAAAAAATGGGCTCTTCAGTAGTTGTGTACTCACCTGATGATGGCCGGACGTCTCTGGGCCGAAATATCGTGGCAGAATGTCGACGGGATCCGGCTACATACCCGGAAATTATTAGAAGAACAAATACGCCGGGAAAATTTCAGAAGTCACAACTTAGGTTGTTTTCAGATGATGCTGTCACTTGTCATCTAATAAATCAGAAGATCAAAACAAACTGCAAACAATTTAGAAAGAATATCTGTATGATGTAAAAATAAGTAATTGACCACAAATAAGGAAAAATGTGAGGTCATCTAGATAAGTGCTAAAATAAATCTCTTAACATTTAGCTACATGACAGATCAGTCAAACTTAAAGGTCGTAAATTCAACTAAATACCGAAGAATTACAAATACACTGAAAAGCCAAATAATCTGGTATAGGCATGCATATTCAAATACAGAGATATGCAAACAGGCAGAATACGGTGCTTGCGATTGGCAACACCTATATAAGACAACAAGTGTCTGCACAGTTGTTAGATCGGTTACTGCTGCTACAATGGCACGTTACCAAGATTCAAGTGAATTTAAATGTCATGTTATAGTTTGCGCACTAGCGACGGGACACAGCAAACTCCGAGGTAGTGATGAAACGAGGATTTTCACGCATGACAATTTCACGAGTGTACCATGAGT
This sequence comes from Schistocerca gregaria, assembly GCF_023897955.1. Classification (NCBI taxonomy): domain Eukaryota; kingdom Metazoa; phylum Arthropoda; class Insecta; order Orthoptera; family Acrididae; genus Schistocerca; species Schistocerca gregaria. The sequence goes on along the minus strand of NC_064925.1, from coordinate 35,356,960 downwards.
ATCAGGAAACCGGTAAAATATCACATCTTCAACATCGCTGCGGCCGGAAAAAGATCTGCAAGAATTGGACCAACAACAACCAAAGAGAATCTTTCAACAAGACAAAAGTGCGACCCTTCCACAAATTGCTGCAGACTTCAATGCTGGGACATCAACAAGTGTCATTGTATGACCCATTCAACGAAACATCATTGATATGGGCTTCGGAGCCAAAGGCCCACTTGTGTACCTTAGATTAATGAACGACAAAGCTTTATGCCTTGCCTGTGCCAATCAACACCCACATTGGACTGTTAATGATGAAAACATGTTGCCTGGTCAGACAAGTTTTGTTCAAATTGTATTGACCGGATGGACGTGTACGGGTATGGAGACAACCACATGAATCCATGGACCCTGCATGTCAGCAGGGGACTGTTCAAGCTGGTGGAGGCTCTGTGATTGTGTGGAGCCTGTGCAGTTGAAGTGATATGGAACCCCTGATATGTTTAGATATGACTGACAGATGACACATACATAAGCATGCTGTCTGATCAGCTGCATCCATTCATGTCCGGTGTGCATTCCAATAGACATGGGCAATTACAGCAGGGCAATGCAACAACCCACATGTCCAGAATTGCTAGAGTGGCTCCAGGAACTCTCTTCTGAGTTTAAACACTTCCATTGGCCACCAAACAACCCAGACATGAACATTATGAGCATATCTGGGATGCCTCGCATCATGCTGTTCACAAGAGTTCTCCACCCTTTCGTACTCTTACGAATTTATGGACAGCCTTGAAGGATTCATGGTGTCAGATCCCTCCAGCACTGCTTCAGACATTAGTTAAGTCATGCCACGGCACTTTTGCATGCTTGAGGGGCCCTACAAAATATTAGGCAGGTGTACCAGTTTCTTTGGTTTTTCACTGTACAAACAACTTAAATTGGAAATAACACACAGAACACGCTGTGTGGAAGGCAAACTAAAGACAGTGTTTTATTGGCAGAACACCTAAGAGAAGCAACAGATCTACTAAAGATACTGCCTACACTACACTTATCCATCCTGTTTTGGAGTACTGCTGCACAGTCTAGGATCCTTAACAGATAGGATTAATGGAGTACACCGAGAAAGTGCAAAGAAGGGCAGCATGTTTTGTATTATTGTGAAATGCAGGAGAGAGTGTCACTGACATGATACAGGATTTATGGTGGACATAATTAAAACAAAGGTGTTATTCATTGCAGTGAAATCTTCTCACAAAATTTTAATCTCTATGTTTCTCCTCCACATGTGAAAGTATTTTGTTGACACCAACCTAAATAAGGAGAAATTATCATCATAATAAAATAATTGAAACCGGAGCTAGCAAGGAAAGGTGTAGGTGTTCGTTTTCTCCGTGTTCAGTTTGAGATTGGAAAAACAGAGAATTGTTGTGTGTGGTTCAATGAAACCTCTGCCAGGCACTTAAGTGTGATTTGCAGAGTATCCATGCAGTTATAGATGAAAAGAAACTGTACATTAAGCCCAACTGACAGAAGGAAAGAGCTAGAAATAAGAACTTCCATATGGAGAAAGGTCCAGAAAATACACCATAGAGACAGCGGAGTTCCTGAACTGAAGATTAAATGTCCTTTGAAATATTGCTATGAAAGAAAAATAAATAAACAAAAAGTGGCTAGTAACCCACATGCTGTTTGCTAACATGGTCGATGACTCAAGACTGCAAACATTCACTGGAATGTAAGCAGTTAAAAAAAGGGCATTGAGTCACAAAATAGCGAATCATCAAAGATTGATCACAGGAGCACATCTAAGTGATGGAGTGTCACCTCACAAATGGTGATGACTAAAAAGAAAGTGCCAATACGCACGTGAAGACAAGACCAGTGGTGGTGCCAAAGTGGCACCATCTGCCAACAGATGGCAACACGCAGATCATCCGAAGGAATGGAAGCGCTAGCAGGCGGTTTGCACTCAACTTAGCGATAGCACCTTTGTGTACACTGACGATTCTACGACAGACTGTGGTGTTGGGTGTACCTTCTCCATTGGCACTGACAATTTTCAGTATTGGCTTCAAGAACAAACTCAGTTTTTACAGCAGAGCTCTTTACCCTCGATCAGGCTAGCCAGTACATCCGGCAACACAGAATTCTTAATTGTGCAACACACTCCGATTCTGTCAATACCCTTCAGAGCACTGCTGTAGGCAGTCCATGCCTTAGTGCAATGGGTCTAAGAAAGCTAACACTTGCACGTTGTTGAGGGAGCCACCATAATATTCCATGTGAGTTCCTCGTCACACCTGTCTTACAAGAAATGAGTCTGCTGATTCTGCTGCCAAAACAATTGAAAATATCTGAATGTGTGTATTGTGTTGTGGAAAAAAATGGGAACAACACTTTGTTTTAAAAGGCTCTTGATGCAGAATTAATAGTAATTTATGGAAAGTAAAAGTTATTCCATACTGTGATTAGTTATTTAAATTATTGTACATGACATCTTTCATCTTAGCCAGAGGATTTGTTGTGATAAATGTTGCTGCTATTCAAGGTAGCAACTTGTCCCACTACTGTGCCGATGAAAGTCTAGAAGCGTTCATTTACGGTAGTGGTGGCAGAGGTAAGACAGCACACACTGTAGGTGCATTTTTTATTTATGCACAGATTGTTGTTGTTGTTGTTGTGGTCTTCAGTCCTGAGACTGGTTTGATGCAGCTCTCCATGATACTCTATCCTGTGCAAGCTTCTCCATCTCTGACATCCTTCTGAATCTGCTTAGTGTATTCATCTCTTGGTCTCCCTCTACAATTTTTACCCTCCACACTGCCCTCCAATACTAAATTGGTGATCTCTTGATGCCTCAGAACATGTCCTATCAACCGATCCCTTCTTCCTGTCAAGCTGTGCCACAAATTTCTCTTCTCCCCAATCCTATTCAATACCTCCTCATTAGTTATGTGATCTACCCACCTAATCTTCAGCACTCTTCTGTAGCACCACATTTTGAAAGCTTCTATTCTCTTCTTGTCCAAACTATTTATCGTCCATGTTTCACTTCCATACATGGCTACACTCCATACAAATACTTTCAGAAACGACTTCCTGACACTTAAATCTATACTCAATGTTAACAAATTTCTCTTCTTCAGAAACGCCTTCCTTGCCATTCCCAGTCTACATTTTATATCCTCTCTACTTCGACCATCATCAGTTATTTTGCTCCCCAAATAGCAAATCTACTTTACTACTTTAAGTGTCTCATTTCCTAAACTAATTCCCTCTTAACTTAATTCGTAGCTAGTGGGTAGCAAACATAATTTTCCATTATCACAGTGCTTTCCTGCAGGCAACGAGGAAGTTCAACACAGCTACAAGTGGCACTACACAGCAGGACCACATGCTGAAAGAGTGGCATGATTGCAGAAAGTGAAGATTTAAAGGTACAGGTAACTACAAACATATGACTGACAGATCACATTCACGGAGTTGGTACCCTGTTTAAGTACTCTTCAGCAGCAAATACCTGTGGTAACATCCATTATACACTTTCAAACAAGTAGCAATGGCCTTTTAAAATAAGAACTAGACATTACTGGTCATACACTCAATAAACATAGTGTCAAATTCCCTGGTGTCAACTACATAACAAGTTACAGCAGAGTCATCACATGGAGAAACTAATCAAGAGCCTCAGTTTAAGATGCTGTGACCTCAGAAGCATCTCCCACTGTGTTGACCTGCAAACAAGAGAGTCAGCTTGTTTTGCATACTTTTGCGTTTACTTCCTATTGCCTAAGGGAATTATCTTCTTTGGCAGGGCACCTGAAGCACATAAAACGTTGTTATGCAGTAATGAGCAATAAGAATACTGTGTGGTGCAGATAACTGTACATCTCAGAGGCCTTTTGGAGAATCTTGGTAATCTTAAAATTACTTCCCAACAAACTTACTTCTTAATGGTTTTTGTTGCTCATGACAAAATTCAGTATCAACAGAGCTATGTAGTACTCAGTCTCACCACAAGACGCAAAAGTAATTTTCGTGTAGATTTTTCCCCCTTGTCCATGGCCCAGAATGGAGTTATGTACTCTGGTAGTAAGATATTTGACAAGCTCCCATCTGACATAAAGCAATAAATTTTACAAATTATTTGAATACTTGCTGCAGCACTCAGCATTGCCTGTGACGTTTAGTATCTGCCACACAAAGTTACCAGCCCCGTGCCTTGTCGCATGGAAAACTACAATCGCTTTAAATCGACGGGCGTCATTTTGGTTCAGTTTTCAGTTTCGAGTAAGGCTGTGTTTAAGCACGTCTTGAACTGTTCAAACAGTTTATGACACAGTTCGGGACATCTCACATCATGTTCGAAGAGCATGCAATCTAGTACCTTTTGTTGGTATTATATCCACAAGCTGTCTTACCACTTGTATGACACTGTGGATTTTTATTATAAAAATAGCTATGAAACACTGACTAAAATATATTCTAGAGTATATACCATATGTCACAATGGCACCTTTCTGTCATATTCTGGAGCTTTTGCTCATCCTGCAATCTAGTGATATCTGATGGTAATATCTTTGACACGCGTATTGCCACTGTAATTTATTCTTGTGATAGCAATTACAGTCAATTCACCTCAATATATTTACATTAGTAACAACCTTTACCCTTCATATATTACATACATATATGCTTCAAGTCAGATTATGAAATCTTATGAAGACGATCTTTCTCTTGTCTTTAAGGTGAAGTGTGCAAAATTTCAAAATCGGAATAAAACTGAAGATCTATATGAATTACAAAATAAACAAATGGACACTAGTTCTAGATTTAAGAAATCAAATTTACTGATATATATGTGGCAAGGACTCAGAAATTACAGATATAAAATTATTTTCTTTGAAAAAAATACAACTGTAATCAAGTAAATGTCAAGTTACTGACATAAGATAAACAGCAGCTTATAGTAAAACTGAGGAGGCAGCAGCTTTTTTGAAAGCAGCATCATCTTTACTACTTCCTTACTACTAAAAGAAATCTGATAAATTTAGGGTATACGATAAATTGCACAAATCTAAGGGCTGTCAATTCGACTGAATACCTAGGAATTACAATTACAAGCAACTTAAATTGTAAAGATCACATAGATAATATTGTGGGGAAGGCGAAACAAAGACTGTGCTTTGTTGGCAGAACACTTATAAAGAGACAGCCTACATTAGACTTGTTCATCCTCTGCTGGAATATTGGTGCGCGGTATGGGATCCTTACCAGATAGGATTGATGGAGGACATCGAAAAAGTGCAAAGAAGGGCAGCTCATTTCGTGTTATCGTGCAATATGGGTGAGAGTGTCACTGATATGATACGCGAGTTGGGGTGGCAGTCACTAAAAAAGAAAAAAAAGAGGCGGTTTCTTTGCTGCGATATCTATTTACGAAATTTCAATCACCAACTTTCTTTTCCAAATGCAAAAATATTTTGTTAACACCCACCTACGTAGGGAGAAATTATCATAATAATAATAATAATAGAAATCAGAGCTTGAACGGAAAGATTTAGACGTTCCTTTTTGCCAGGCACTTAAGTGTGACTTGCAGAGTAACCCTGTAGATGTAGATTCAACTAAATTTCGATGGCATAAGCATGAACAGCACTGGGCTGTATAGCGATAGCTTCTTGTTACGATAATATACAGTTTAAGTTTCTGTGATTTCTTATCTTTTGTTATTGAATCATAAAGGATTTGAGCAAATGTTAGCAGAGGTTAAAGTCTCTGTCGAATGCCTATTGGCGACGAGCACTTTGTGTCAGCCACATTTTTTTTAAGCATTTGGTATGAAGGTTACTAACGATTTTTCGTTAGCACATATTTGTTCAGTTTTTACTTATTCTCTTAAGTTGTATGAGCCCATACGAGTCAAAGGTACTCAATTATGGATGAAGTCATTAGGTACAACGAACAAAGCAAAGCAATTTATTTATTAAAAATTCTGAATTTGTGATAGTATGTTCACACGAGTACTGGATATCGGAATTAAGTACTCTAAATTACTGCCAAAACTAAGAATGTCTCTCCAGAGTAAGAGAAGTGTGCCACATATGCCTTACATATGGGAATCTCATGTTTATCACTCAAATGATTCACTGACACTAGCAACCTACTGCCAATGGAGCATGCAGGCTATTGTGAGCCTTTCTGTGCAAAGGAAAAGGATAGGTTATCGAATGAAATTCATATTTTTTTTGCCTAGTGTTCCCCAAGTAAATGCTCCAGGTTCTTTTGGGAGAGTCTTTGTAGTTAGCTGCAAATCATCTATAAATTTCCAATCTGACACAGTAAACTACTGACATCTTCCTCTTGGTCCAAGTACAATATATGATAAAAAATATCCAGATGAGGTGGACATTAATATAGGATATGTCCACCCTTATGTTTATGACAGGTTGAACTCTGCTGGGGACACTCTCAATGAGGCGTCTGAATGTTTCTATAGGAATGGTTGCCTATTCCTCCTCAAGAAAAGAAACCAGTGAAAGCACCGATGTCGGACACCCACTTGAACGCTATTGTCTACAAACCACTGCCTCATTCGTGCTGGTTCTCGAGAGTGTGAAACGTCATGCAGACAAAAATCAATCATTGACTCCCAACTGTTTCCCTTCTGTTCGCAATACACAATTCTATAAAACAACAAGTGAAATTCTCAGTATTTATAATACTAATAAGGAAATTGCAACCATTCATCTGAATCATCCTGATGTGCGATGCATAGAAAAACATAACAGCAAACAACATTCCCACTAACTTCTGAGCTCTTGCTCTTTTTCTAGCTATGTGAGTGACAAATAGAAACACGTAACAGAAAACAATATTCACACAATCCTTTGAGCTCTTACTCTTTTCTAGCAAGGTGTGTGACACACAGAAAAAGAGCAAGAGCTGAAAACTTAGTGTGAATATTGTTTTCCATTACATGTTTCTGTGTGTCACATCAGGCAATTTTATGCAAGTGGTTGCCTTTCCCTTAATTTATGAACAATCCTGTAAAATGTGTTCATATCCTTCCACATATAGCGTTTTCTTAGGTGCAGTAAGTGGACCATACCCAAATCAACATTAACATTGAGTATAGATTTAAGTGTCAGGCAGTCATTTCTGAACGCATTTGAATGGAGTGTAGCCATGTATGGAAGTGAAACATGGACGATAACTAGTTTGGACAAGAAGAGAATAGAAGCTTTCGAAATGTGGTACTACAGAAGAATGCTGAAGATTAGATGGGTAGATCACATAACTAATGAGGAGGTATTGAATAGAATTGGGGAGCAGAGGAGTTTGTGGCACAATTTGACAAGAAGAAGGGACCGGTTGGTAGGACATATTCTGAGGCATCAAGGGATCACAAATTTAGCATTGGAGGGCAGTGTGGAGGGTAAAAATTGTAGAGGGAGGCCAAGATATGAATACACTAAGCATATTCAGAAAGATGTAGGTTGCAGTAAGTACTGCAAGATGAAGAAGCTTGCACAGGATAGAGTAGCATGGAGAGCTGCATCAAACCAGTCTCAGGACTGAAGACCACAACAACAACAACCCAAATCAACCACAAAAAATGCCCCCATACGGTAAATCCATCACCTCTGTACATCACTGCTGCCATTATGGCAGGTAGTGTCCTCCCATCACATTATCAGAGGATATAGCACAATTTATCAATGTGAGTCACTCATTTCCAGCCATCCACTGTCAAATAGCACCACTTCTTATACCATTTTAAGCATCATTTATTTTTGATTATAAAAATGTGTGCCTTACAAATAGGTGCTCAACCAGTGTACTCCATTCTTTTTAACTTCATGCACACAATCACTGTGTTAGTTGGACAACTGGTGACACTCACGTGATTCCTTCCACAAGTTTCACGAAATTTTTTACAATCACCATACGCAATGTTCGGCAGTCCCTGTCCATTAGTATACGAGTACTCAGTTTAGCTACAGTTGCTCCTTCATGTTTCCACTTTACAACTACATTGCTAACAGATGACATGGCATGCTTTAAAAGAGTTCGCATATCCCCAATAGATTTGTTGCTCACGTGGCATCCAATGACTAGTCCACATTCGAAGCCACTGAGCTCTCCTGGCTGACCAACTCTGCTCTGCAGCTTCTCTGCTGACAACAATGTACTCCCTGCCTCCTTTTATGCTGGTGGGTCTGCCTGTCGAGGCATCTAGCGATCAATTCAGTGTTACATAAAGGTCCCCAGACAGTTTGATCAAATAGTGTATATGCTTTGTAAATGTGCACAGTTACCCTGGAACGTAGCTTCTTACAATATACAGGTATCAGAGTGAACATTATAAAAGTAAATAAACACCTGTATAAAGTGTCAATGACAACAGGTGTCACCCTGATAATGAACACAGCAGTACTTGGTCAGAGGCTGTGCAAATGACACGAACAATTTTGTACGGCCGCACGGCAGCAAGGTCTTTAGCGCCCACGCAAGTGTCAGTAAAATACACAAAACAGGAAGATAAAACAGCACATAAAACTCAGGTAACAAATGTTGGAAAACTACTTGCAAACTCGCACAGAACCACACAAAAAAGTATTACATCAGTAGTAAACATTAACGACACAGGATGAAAGTGGTGTCAGGAGCTAAAACAATATAGCAGATGGACACCGCTGGCTGACCACAAGAATAAAAAATGCAGAAGACAGCCACTCTGCAACACACTAAAACCTCCAGCCTAAAAGTTAAGCCCTGAGTCCAGAAACATCACAAAACATTAAAACCTTTATCACACTCGTCTCACCATCAGCTAAAATAGAGTGCAGATCCCCACCAATATTTGCTCCTGTCCTTGCGTCACAATATAAAATGCACTCTGTTAAAATATGGCAGATAGAGATGTGCACGCCACAAGCATCACAAAATGGGGGATCCTGTCGACATTGTAAAAAGCTGTGTGTGAGGATGCGTGAGGGCCACTTCATCTCGCAGAAGCAACTGACACTAGGAATGCCGCGGCCGGGTTGTCGTCTGCACCAACCACAGCTTATTGGCAGTCATTGCCAGCCAATCCTCATCCCATAAATGACAACTTGCAAGGGAATAAGGCACTGTGCCACATCCTGTCCTCTGCGGACCTCTGCGGGCCTCCTCGGCAGCCTGATCGGCCCGTTCATTTCCCCGTATCCATACGTGACCTGGCACCCGGCAGAGTGACATCTGCTTATCCTGCCACTGGAGCAAGTACAGTTAGTCATATACCAGCCAGACTAACTCCTCAACTGGGTACACGTTCTGTAACAATTGTAAGGCACTGAGGGAACTAGAGAAAATGAGAAACCGTCTGCCCCCAATACGAAGCATCTGCTCCCGTGCCTTCAGACTCGTGAAGAGTGCAGCTGAGAAAATGGCATATTCGTCAGGAAGGCGAATCCTGGTGACGCGGTTGGGGAACACGACAGGGCAGCCGAGGAAATTTCCTTGCTTGGAGCCATCAGTGTACACTATTGTGGAACTGTGATGCATATCTAAAATGTTTAAAAACAGAGATTGAAATGTAAAATCTGATATACGATCTTTCTTAAAATTTGTCAACTCTAAAATAAGTCTGGGCCTCCACAGAAGCCACAGTGGAAACCTGCTCCTACCAATGATGTAAGACGTGAAGACAGGCCACATCCATCTCTAGAAGGCAATTCTGTGCATGAATCCCATAGGTCTCATTGCATGTTGCCAGTTACGAAACAGCCTTTCCAGTGGAGGCTAAGCAACAGTATGGCAGGTGGGTTTGTACGGTGTGGACAGTGTTTTATACAACTGGTGCACCGTAAGCAGCCATCGCCTGACGTGAAGTGGTGGTTAACCGGCCTCTGCAAGAGGCTTGGTATGGGGCTTGTTCTGAATGCCCCAGTGGCCAACTGAATCCCTTCACGGAGCGCCACGTCTGACATCGTTAAATAAGAGTGTCTTGCAGACCCATACACCGTGCACACATAATCGAGCCAAGATCACACATATGCCTGTAAAACTACTTCCTTGTGCTGTGGCTACATCTACATCTACATGGATACTCCGCAATTCACAGTTAAGTGCCTGGCAGAGGGTTCATCGAACCATTTTTGTACTACTTCTCTACTATTCCACTCTCAAATGGCGCATGGGAAAAAAGAACACCTAAATCTTTCCGTTCAAGTTCCGGTTTCTCTTATTTTGTTATGATGATAATTTCTCCCTATGTGGGTGGGTGTCAACAAAATATTTTCTCATTAAGAAGAGAAAGTTAACGATTGAAATTTTGTAAATAGATCTTACCACAAAGAAAACCACCTTTGTTTCAGTGACTGCCACCCCAACTTATGTATCATATCAGTGACACTCTCACCCCTATTGTGTGATAACATGAAAAGAGCTGTCCTTCTTTGCACTTTTTCAATGTCCTACGTCAATCCTACCTGGTAATGATCTCACACCATGCAGCAATATTCCTGCAGAAGACACACAAGTGTAATGTAGGCTGTCCTTTTAGTGGGTTTGTCGCATCTTCTAAGAGTTCTGCCAACAAAGCACAGTCTTTGTTTTGCCCTCCCCACAATATTATCTATGTAGTCTTTCCAATTTAAGTTGCTCGTAATTGTAATTCCTAGGTATTTAGTCGAATTGACAACCCTTAGATTTGTGCGATTTATAATATACCCAAAATTTATCAGATTTCTTTTAGTACCCATGTTGACGACCTCACACTTTTCTTTTTTTAGTACCAATTGCCACTTTTCGCACCATTCAGAAATTCTCTCTAGATCGTTTTGTAATTGGAATTGATAGTACGATGATTTTACTAGATGGTAAATTACAGCATCATCTGCAAACAATCTAAGAGGACTGCTCAGATTATCACCTAGATCATTTATGTAAATCAGAAAAAACAGAGGGCCTATGACACTACCTTGCGGAGCACCAGATATCACTTCTATCCTACTCGAAGATTTACCATCTATTACTACGAACTGTGACCTCTCCGAGAGGAAATCATGAATCCAGTCCACACAAGTGAGACGATACTCCATATGCACGCAATTTGATTAATAGTATTAATGGTATTAAAAGCCTTCTGGAAATATAGGAATATGGAATCAATCTGAGATCCCTTGTTGACAGCACTCATTACTTCATGGGAACAAAGAGCTAGTTGTGTTGAACAAGAATGATATTTTCTGAATCCCTGTTGGTTATGTATCAATAAGCCTTTTTCTTCAAGGTGATTCATAATGTTCGAGTACAGTATATGGTCCAAGATCCTACTGCAAATTGAGGTCAGTGATATGAGTCTGCAATTCAATGGGTTACTCCAATTTCCTTTCTTGAATATTGGTGTGACCTGTGCTACTTTCCAGTCTTTGGGAACAGACCTTTAATCAAGTGAGCAGTTGTATATGATTGCTAAGAAAGGCGCTAATGTGTCTGCATACTCTGAAAGTAACCTGATTGGTACACCATCTAGACAGGAAGACTTGCCTTTCTTAAGTGATTTGAACTGTTTTGCAACACCTAAGATATCTACTTTTATGTCATTCATGCTAACAGCTGTTTTGGTTTTGAATTCTTTAATATTTACGTCATCATCATTCATGAAGGAATTACGGAAAACTGGATTTAGTAACTCTGCTTTAGTGGCACCATCATTGGTAACATTTCCATTGCTATCATGCAGTGACGACGGTATTGACTGTTTCTTGCCACTGGTGTACTTTACATAGGACCCGAATCTGTTTGGGCTTTCTACCATATTTTGAGAAAATGTTTCATTGTGGAAACTATTAAAAGCATCTCGCATTGACATCCACACTAAATTTCGAGCTCCTGTGAAACTTAGCCAGTCTTGGGGATTTAGCGTTCTTCTGAATTTGGCATGCTTTTTTCGTTGCTTCTGCAACAGTGTCCTCACATGTTTTGTGTTCCATGGTGGATCAGTCCCATCTCTTACTAACTTATGCGGTATGAATCTATCTATTGCTGTCAGTACAGTATCTTTGAATCTGAGCCATATCTAGTCTACACTTACATAATTAGCTTGGAAGGAATGAAGACACTCTCTTAGGAAGGCATCAAAGCAAATTTTTGTCTGCTGTTTTAAACATAAATATTTTGTGTTTATTTTTAGTTGTTTTTAAAATAGAAAGAAACTTCTACATGGGAAAATATATTAAAAACTTCCACATGGGAAAAAAATATATATAATATATTTTTAGTTGTTTTGGTTGATATGGTTTTGAGCATTGCTACAATGACCTTGTGTTCACTAATCCCTGTATCCGTCATGATGTTAAGACATTTTAAGATACTTAAAGCCTTAAGTGACTATTTTTTTCAGGTCCTTAAGACGTGGTAACTACATAAGCTTAGAGTCAAATATGAGGCACAGAAACCTCACCGTGCCTTTAAAAGTAAGGGCAGTGTCAGTCATCTTCAACTCAGGAAAGGTTACAATGGAATGAGAATGGTTAAAAAGAACACACACAGACTTCTCGTTGCAAAACTCAATATAACTCTTTAGTGCCCATTCATCCAAATGTTGAAGAGTTAGTTGCAACTGATGTGTTGTTTCTGCAAGGCTTGAAGAACAACAAAACACAAAGAAGTCATCTGCAAACAAAGAACACTGGACAGGACTTTTCACTATGACTGTAGTGCTATTAATAGCTATGACAAAGACAGTTACACTTGAAATGCTTCCTTGAGGGACACCATTCTCCTGTCCAAAGGGATCAGACAGGACATCCCCAACTCAGTATCTAAAATATCATGGCGAGAAGAAAGGACTGAATAAAAATAAGAAGACAACCACGAATATCCCCTTCCTGGAGCAGCGTCACGATAAGATGCTCCAAGTAGTATCGTAGGCCTTCTCAATGTCAAAAAATATACCTAGAAGGTGATGCTGGCATAGGAAGACAGTGCAAATGAGAATTGTCTAAAAGAGTCTCTCTTAGGCACTCAAGGAATCCTGAGGAGTAAGTTGACTTTTGTGTAGAAAGGAACTCTAGCATTAGCTCAAGATAGTTCATAAAAGTACAGTGAACATACTTCAGTTTGACTGCTTGGAAATTCAAATCATACAATGGAAATCCAGGAAGGACTGTAACAATATTATTAAAAGGATAGTTGCTCCTCACCATATAGCGGACGAAGACACTGAATCGCAGATAGGCACAATAGGCACAACAAAACAGTCTTCTTGTTGTGCCTATCTGCGACTCAGCATCTCTGCTATATGGTGAATAGTAATTACACTTTCCATAGTATTTAAATTCAAATCATGTTATACATGAGTAAAATCTTTACATTACAGCTAACAGTAGTACATAACACAGACATTTATTATAGAATTTTGGGACTCACATTCTAAATCTTAAGTCCTGGGATGCACATACTTTCAATAAATATGCGGAACAGAAAGAGAAAAAAAGACAAAGAGGGAGAGAACTGCTCCCAGGTTATCAAGTGCTGGGCCACTGGCTTTTGGGTACCTCTAACCAACATGCAGCGAAAAAAATTAGAAACTCAGTTTCTTGGAAATGGAATACTGAAACTATTTAAAAAGTTGTAAAACTGAAATGGCTGACAAAAATCATTGACCAAAGTGTAGTAATTTGTTTCTACAAGTTTTATGGATCAATACATTATCAAATTTGAAAGTACAAGATTTCCTGTAAAATAAACCTGGAAAGTGCACAATGAAAGGCATGCCTCACTATAAGATAGCTTTTGTTGTAAAGAAAAGAGTAACAGACTTGGTATAAGAAGTCCCTCTGAAAGTATTTCTCCATTAACCATAAAATCTGTAAACTAAATGTACTCACTAACAAGTGCCGATGCATGAATTTATGAAGAAATCTTTAGGTCTAAAGATATGTTAAGACAAGAAGATGGTTTTCTTGAATACATAGTATGGCAAGTTTAAAAAAAAAAAAAAGTCTATGAATCCAAATACTTTTGACTAAGATAATACAAAAGAACAGATATGGCAATGAGACCAAAAATTCAAGACAAGACAGACAGGAATGACTCATACATTGGATAATACTGTGTAGCGAAAGTTGTATTTCCACTCAAGAAAAGCAGCAACATTACGATGATAAAATCAGAATGTTTATAAGTAGCGGAGTGCCTATATTTGACTGAAACAATAGAAGTAACTGATTTTGTGACATTTTACGGGTTCCTTGCCAGGAGCGAATTGTATAGTTTCATCTATGTGCTTTGGTAATGAAGTTTTTGAATTTCTGCAACTTAATTTAATATTTAATAGACACAGTTCTTGTGTTTTCATTTGTGTGAGAAAGTAAACAGTTCTGTGACATTTTAAAAGTTCCTAACCGGGAGAAAATTATTTAATCCCACCTGTGTGCTTTCGTAGTTTGGTTTTTGAATATCTGTATGTTAATCTAACAATGGAAAATCCAGGATGGACTGTAACAATATTATGAGAAGGATAATTGCTACTCACCATATAGCAGAGATGCTGAGTCACAGATAGGCACAACAAAATGACTGCCACAAAATAAGCTTTCAGCCTTTGTCCAGAATAAACACACACAAACACACACACACACACACACACACACACACACACAAATGCAACTCTCACACATAACTGGAGCCGGAAATAGTCTAATATTGTATGTTAATCTATTTTATTAGACACATTTCTTACGTTTTTGTCAGTTTCTACAGTAGACTTTCACAGCATGTCATTAGTCATTTGTTTGGTTGGGTAATGCAGTCTTTAGTATGGATAGGGACTGTAATTACTGTGTGCAGATGCGGGCTATGCAGGTGACACTTTGCTCTCAGGTCCAGGCTGTGTTGGCTTTGGTTACATAGCTTGAGGCTGCAGTGGATGGGAATCACAGCGGTGTACTGACTGGGGCGATCCAATGAAGATCCAGGACAACTAACATGTCTGCCAAACAGTCTGCACTGATGGCCAGCCCAGTTACTGCTTGGGCTGACGTTGACCCCTTACCTGCTGTCAAGTGTGAGGTTGCCTTGGGCCACAACAGTCTTGCTGGGAGACAAACATAATGCCTCCCTGGATAGCCTGACAAAAGGTTAAAGCTTGTCTGTGGCTGACAATGTCCCTCAGCCAGATGTAGCCACTTGTCCTGCTTCAGTGGAAACATCTCAGCCTGTAACTACCGTGTTATGGGGCCTCTTATTGTAGGCAGCAGATTCCTTGACTTGTGGCATAGGGTGGTGTGGTTTCGGGCTCCGCTAAATAGGTCTGATGTCCATTACACACAGAAGGCCGCTACACAGGTAACTGAGGCTGTGTGACATTTGGCGGTTTCTTAGGTTATAGGGTCATTCTGTGTCAGTTCAACCAGGGGTTCCATCTCCCAGTCTCAGATTTGACTGAAATTCAGTACACTAATTCTACCATGTGTGGAACACTCGTGTACAAAGTATTAGTTTCCCCTGCCAATTAGTTCCAGAATTATGACTTGTGAAAGAAGGTGGCGTGACCCGGAAATTGCAACCCGCATCTGGCAATCTATCTTCAAACCCAACTTCAGGTCATAATAACTTTGGAACTATTCCACACAGTCCAGTGAAATTTTTACAACCCAGTAACATCCATTTAGAGAACACACTCCATGAATCAAAACACCAACAACATATTTCTGAGGGAAAATAAAAAATTCCAAAATGTTATTAAAAAATGTAATGCGTTTAAAGGTACATATTGTAGGTGCCCTCTATGCCAAATATAATTCACTCAAAAAGGGTATAATTTTTTGTGGTAAGCTTTATGTGGCCTATCAGTCACAAAAACTAAGTTACATGCACACGAAAATACAAAAATTTGAAAAATTACCTGAAAAACATGGATTTTTTAAGTGTGGTAGTACAAAAGGGACAAGTGGTATCCAAGCCAAATTTCACACACTGCATAAGTAGACCATAATGATATATATCTCAAAATTTCAGCATTTTATTGCAAGACATTTGTGTACAATGGAACTTGACAGATGTATTTGGTGATGTGTCCATTGTCCACAACACAATTTTGTAAAAACATATAGTAAAGTGTTTTGCCCCTTCTTATCCTCTCCCACAACTGTTTAATCACTAAGCAACAACATATAGACAGATTAACACAACCTATCATTAATGTTTACTGCACCTTAACTGATAAAAACCAGTCGATTGTGCTCCGAACAGAAATTCTCCCACACTTTAGCTACTGTACTCTGTACACTGAGTGGCAAATTGTACTGTCTTCCTGGCACTGTGGTAGGAACTGGAACTGCCATAAGAATATGTTCAAAAGGAATCCAACACCTGTCTGCCAAACGTGGCCAATGAAATGATCTTGCTGGTCCTGCTGGTGCCATGAAGTTCACAAATACGTCACCTTCTGCTTCACAGCACTCTGCAACACATCCTAAGCACCACTTGTCATCATAAACAGCAATAACAGCAACCTGGTTGTATGTTGCTGCTTTTGCTTCTGAATCCTGAGTCAGACACACTGTGAAGACACATGTTGTGCATTAACCTATAGTTATAACCGAACAGTCTGCTATCTGCACATTGTCAGAGTCTGCTGGAGAGAAGTGATGATGGCTCCTTGTGCCTGAAACAGTTTTAACGTGTTCTAGTCTGCTTTTCAGCAACTCTTCGACTGATTTCATCTCAAAACATAGAATGATTGTATACCAGAGATATTTTTCTGTGTCCAGGTAAATAATTGAAGAGTTGTTAGAATGTGACCTGCTGTAGGGTGCTGCAGACTAGCTCGTGATGCCATGCTCTTAATGGTAGCACCAATACCATCACATACATTTTCACCATGACTCGTTGCGAAAACATTTCATTCTGCATTAATCTGAATATCATGGTAATGCATGCATAAATTGTTGAGGTTTTTTACTGTTTTTGTACTGACTACCTGCCCCATCACTGAAGTATTTCGCAAAATGTATGTGAGGCGGTTTGTTTTTCACTTATGCCATGACAGTGTGAATGTGGGCATGAACTGCAATGGCATCATGAATTAAACAGTCACTAAAAATGGACAGGTTCATGGCAGACACATCACCTGATTCACCTCCATAGTAAATCGCAAATGGCTGGAGAGTTGCTTGACTCTTGTCCGAATGATATCCTTGGATGGCATCTTGAGTTGTAAATGCATAATTTTCAGAAAAGTCTAGTATTACTATAATTTGATCTTGTTTCAAATTATCCTTACAGAACTGGAGATAAGTCAATTGTGCTGTTGCTGTGAAGCTGTGTGGGGTCAGTTTGTCCGTTTTTTGACAACACATTTCAACCAAATCTTCCGCTGTACCATGCTTTGTTTCAAGACTTGTGCAATCCATGTGTTTCCATTATTTATAAGAACCAAGTTCATCGTCATCCATAAGGAGTTCACCGTATAGTTTGTAATTCATGTGTTTTGCACGATTTGCCTTACCAGGACACTTTTCACACCTGTAGGAACTGATGTCAAACACTAGCAGCTTCATTGCACCTTTGTAATCCAGACCAGAATCCTTTATAGCAGCAAACATCAGCTTAGCATTTTGATGGGTCTCACATACACAAACATTGTATGTGCCCCTTGCACTTACAGGCACAACCCATTTTGGCTGAAGATTGAAAAAAAGACTATAAACCTACTTTGGTATTGGGATACTTTTCCTTGAATTCTACATATAGTTCTGATATGTTGCATAGCAACAGTCTTTTTTGCATCTGTACACGTACATTTCCCATTTTCACCGTTACATAGTCTTTTTTCCAAGCATTATTCAGCTGTAGTCATTATTTTCATAAAACTCCGACACTAGCACCTTTATTTCTGAACTCAATTGCGTACCCTGAGCCTGCTGAAGTTGTGGAAGCACTCCTTGGGTTGCTTTTATTTTCCTAGCTTGCTTTACCATATATGTAGAAACATTGAATTCCTTTGCAGTGTAGTCAATAGACCAGCTGAAATGTGCAAGGGTAAGAATAGCTACTTTTTTCTGGTGTGTGGATATGGCACATTTTTCTTTCAAATCATGCACAATTTTGTCCAAATCAGAGCATTTCTGGCATGATTTTTGTTCCTTTGGAGCAGATAGTTCTTCCTCTTCCACCATTAGTGTGTCAGCTATTTTGTGTTTTAATTCCATTTGAGCTTCTTGTAGTTTTCTTCTACCATAGCTGGGACTGACTGTTTTCCCAACTTTAGGTGTTTTCATGGGAGACAAACCAAGAGCAGTCACTGAAGTATCCAATTGCTAATCTGCTGTGGTTGTAGGTGGCTGATGCTCTTCATCACTGTCATGTAAATTATCAGAATATTCTTCATTTTTTAGCAGTGTAACACACCTGGAACATAACTTTTGTCTTGGTTTCATGTTAAGTCCCATGCACTGATTCACTTTCAATACTGCTTTTACCAATTTCTCTGAGGCTACACTTCACTGTCATCTTATGAATCCGAAATGGATCAAAACAACTTCTTTGCAGGAAAGAATACTTATCCAGAAACACTTTCATATGATGATAACAAACACTAAAGTTTCCTGGAACCATACTTCTTGTGCCCACAGGGTGTATCCCGGATCTCCATAGCAACAAATCTTGGTCCAATTCATCCAGATCATACAGTACAAAGCGAATGCCACACTTCATTCCATATGTTACTTTATGACATTCAGATGCTTGTGATTTACCAATACTGCAACTTGTTTGAACAAAAGCACCACTAGTACACTCTTCTACCCCCATACTGGACTTTCCACAACAGTACTGACCAGTCTGAACTAGAGTGTTAAAAACATGAGTAACCTGTAATTGTTGCTTGTTTCCTTTGTTGTTCCTGCCTAACAATGACTCATTCTGTACCTGAAAACTACCACTGTTTAACTTTCTGTTGCCTAATGGTTCCCAACAATTGCTGCAGCTTTATCTGAAACAAACTGTATGCATCATCACTATTACTTGCTAAATCGTATTAACAGAAACTTAACCAACTACCTCTTTATTATACACATATGCATTGCAATAACAAGTTGAAATTTGGCCACATATTATGGTCTACTTATGCCGTGTTTGAAATTTGGCTTGGATATCACTTGTCCCTTTTGTGCTACCACACTTAGAAAATCCATGTTTTTCAGGTAATTTTTCAAATTTTTGTATTTTCATGTGCATGTAACTCTGTTTGTGTGAGTGATACAGGCAAGATGAGTTGTGTGCGCTTAGGCCACTTTTTGAGTGAATTATATTTGGCATAGAGGGCACCTACAATATGTAGCTTTTAACGTATTACATTTTTTAAATCACATTTTGGAATTTTTTATTTTCTCTCAGAAATATGCTATTGGTGTTTTGATTCATAGAGTGTGTTCTCTAAGTGGATGTTACTGGGTTGTAAAAATTTCACTGGACTGTGAGGAATAGTTCCAAAGTTATTAAGTTATTAAGTTGGGTCTGAAGATAGATTGCCAGATGCGGGTTGCAATTTCCGGGTCACGCCACCTACTTTCACAAGCCATAATTCTGGAACTAATTGGCAGGGGAACTTAAAATTTTGTACATGAGTGTTCCACACTTGGTAGCATTGGTGTGCTAAATTTCAGCCAAATCTGAGGGTATCAGCTGGAACATTTTCTCAAATTGGTAGAATTGACATGGAATGATCTGTTAGTGTATCTCTGAGACTGGAGCCCTTTCTGTTTTTCACAAAGGGTGCAGATCACACACGCAGGAACAAAATCAATTTAGAAACCATACAAATAACAGTCATAATTAGGAAAGTACCACAGCTCCAAGCGCTAATAGACAGCAATGATGCTCAAATCGTTACAGGCACTGAAAGCTGGCAAAAGGCCAAGATAAATTCAGCTGAAATTTTTACAAAGGACCTAATGGTATTCAGAAATGATAGGCTAAATACAGTTAGCAGTGGTGTCTTTGTTGCTGTTTGAAGCAGTTTACATTGTTGCAAAATTGAAGTAGATACTTCTGGTGAGTTAGTATTGGTAGAGGTCATTCTAGGCAACTGAAATAAATTAATAGTTGGCTCCCTATATTGACCTCTCAAGTCATATGATGAAATTGCTGAAAGGTTCAAAGAAAATTTGTCTAATTTCAAACACATACCCGATTCACAAAATTATAGTTGCTGGTGACTTCAAGTCACTCTCAACATATCGGCAAAAGTACATGTTTAAATCTGGAGGTATGCATAAAACATCATTCAAAATTGTGCGAACGTATTCTCTTAAAATTATTTTGGGCAGTTAGTACATGATCCCACTTGAATAGCAAATGGTTGTCCAAACACACTTGAACTCTTAGAAACAATTATTCCTGTGTTAATAATGAGCATCAAAATGGATACACACATTAGTGAACACAGGGTTGTCATAGCGACACTGAATAATGTAACACCCAACTCTTCCAAAAATAAATGAAAAATATCTCTATTCAAAGAAGCAGATAAAAATTCTGCTTGACATATTCCTGCGAAACAAACTCCACTCCTTCCAAATTAACACTGTAAGTACAGATGATTTGTGGCATGAATTCACAGAAACACTGTCAACAGCAACTGAAGATATACCTGCTTCCCCGTGGTACACAAAACAGGTCAGAACATTGTTGCAGAAACAACAAAAAGAGCATGCCAAATTTAAACGAATGTAAAAATCCCCAAGGTTGGTGATCGTTTACAGAAGTTCAAAATTTAGTGCGGACTTCATGGTGAGATGCTTATAATACATTCCACAACAAAACTTTGTCTCAAAACCTGGTAGAAAATCCAAAGAGAGCCTGCTCGTATGTAAAATATGCAAGAAACAATCAATGCTTTCTATGTGTGTTAGCAATCGAAATACTATTGATGACAGTGCTGCCACAGCAGACTTACCAAACACAGCCTTCACCAAAGAAGAACAAGCAAATGTTCCGTTCCAGAATTTGAATGAACACCACCTGCCAACATCAGTAACTTGGATGCAGATAGCTTCGGAGCAGTGAAGGAACTTAAATCACTTAATAAAAGCAAGTCTTCCAGTCCAGATTGTGTACCAGCAGGGTTCCTTTCAGAGTATGCTGATACAATAGCTCCATACTTAAAAATCATGTACAACCACTCGCTCAACAGAAGATTTGTAGCCAAAGACTGGAAAGTTGCACATGTCACACCAATATTCAAGAAAGCGAGAGAATTAATCCACTAAATTACAGGCCCCCTACCATTCATATCTATGTGATGTAGGATTTTTTAACATATATTGTGTTCGAACACTATGATTTACCTTGAAGAGAACAGTGTCTTGACATATAGTCAACACAAATTTATAAAAAAATTGTTATTGTGCAACACAAGTAGATCTTTACTCTGACGAAGTGCTGAATGCTATCGACAGCGGATTTCAAACTGATTCCTTATTTCTAGAGTTCCAGAAGGCTTTTGACACCAGCATCTTGTACTCGAACTGTGCCATTATGGAATATCATTTTAGTTATGTGACTGGACTCACAGTTCCTGCCAGAGAGGACACAGTTTATAGTAATTTACGGAAAGTCACTGAGTAAAACAGAAGTGATTCCTGGTGTTTCTCTGTTTCTCAAGGTAGTGTCACAGGCCCTCTGCTGCTCCTCTTTATCACTGATTTAGGAGACAATCTGAGCAGCCATCTTATGTTGTCTGCAGGTGATGCTGTCATTTATCATCTAGTAAAGTCATCAGAAGATCAAAACTAATTGCAAAACAATTTAGATATCTGTTTGGTGTGAAAATGGACAATTGACCCTAAATAATGAAAAGTGTGAGGTCATCTACACGAGTGCTAAAAGGAACCCACTCAACTGTGTTAACATGATAAAATCAATCTAATCTAAAGGCCATAACTTCTACTGAATACCTAGGAATTACAATTTCGAACAACTTAAACTGAAAAGGAACACACAAAAAAATGTTGTGGGGAAGGTGAGGCAAAGACTGTGTTTTACTGGCAGAATGCCTAGAAGATGTAACAGATCTACTTAAGATAATGCCTACACTACACCTGTCCACCCTCTTTTGAAGCACTGCTGCATGATGTGGGATCATTATGAGATAGGATTAACGGAGTACATTGGGAAAGTTTAAAGAAGGACAGCACATTTTGCGTTCATTGAGAAATAGTGGAGAGAGTGTTGCAGACATGATAAAAGATATGGGATGGACTTCATTCCAACAAAGGCATTTCTCATTGCGGCAAGATCTTCTCACAAAATTTCAATCACCAGTTTTCGCCTCTGAATGCGAAACTATTTTGTTGATGCTGAGATACATAGGAATAAATGATGATTATAATAAAATATGGGAAATCGGAGCTCACATGGAAAGATATAGGTGTTCATTTTTTTCCACGTGCTGTTCAAGAGTGGAATGACTGGGAATTAGTGTAAGGCTGGTTCAAGAAACCCAGCGCCAGTCGCATAAATGTTATTTGCAAAGTAGCCATGCAGATGTAGATCAAAAAGAGCGAGAAGAAAATCCTAAGAAAAATACTAAAAACGAATCATCACATGCATGAAGAGAGTTTATGAAGGTCTGTGTACCAAAAGTCAGCAACTAAATGCAACCAAATGCAGAACGATATTTCAAGTACATCTAGATCACACACAAAAGAAAACAGGCTATGCAAGATGACTGTCAAACATGTCAGACACAAACAAATCTCCTTGTCACTAATGGCTGAAAGAAATAATAAATGTTCTGAAAGAGAGGAAGGTTGAAAATAATAAAATTCTATGGAAAATTTCAAAAGGTTTTTAGTTTCATCTCCAAAGTAAATCAAAATAAGAACTTGAGCAATATGGTCAAAAGTTTGAAAATGATGACACTGATCAAATGAAACAATTTTAGATATATTCATTTTGGATACTGCTGAACACTGTTAACTCTATATTAAAGGATGTGTGACACAAATACACAAAAACCAGGGATTAAATCAGTAATAGTTATTCACAAAGTCAATTAAAGGCTCAAATGGAAAAGGTGAATAGATTGAAAATCTCTTAATGGCTCACAAAATCTCACAAGGTAAGTTAAAAGAAAGAAGATGCTAAATAACAGGCAAACACAATGAGATCTACAGACGAATGTCACAGATAACTTCTCTCTCTCTCTCTCTCTCTCTCTCTCTCTCTCTCTCTCTCTCTCTCTCAATGTTGTTTGTATTGAATAAATTCTACTTATTTTTTGGATCATGATTCAAAACTAATTTTCCAAGATGAATTTTACAAAGATACATCAATTACCTTTTTGAAAATTGATCCAAGAAGTTTTACTGCCTCTCTACGAACAGCAGATTCACACTCTAGAGAAAGGCGAGTAACATTTTCAATCACTTGGGGCAAGTGCACACCATCTAGAACTTCTGATGAGAAATTTGCCACCAGTTCAGCCAGACCCCGTATAGCATCCTGACGCATTGAGCTATTGTGATGCTGCAGTCTAGTAAGAAGCTCCTGGACAAATGAAATTCCAAATTTACATTCACCTTAATCAAACAATCATGTATTCTTAAAAATATCATTTAATGCACCTTAGGTCTATCAGTTTTGCACACTAATTATCCACAACAATATCAGACATGCCTATCTTTGTAATAAACATATACAGTGCAAGGTTTTAAAAGTGAAATTCTAATAACAATAACAGACACCAGATTATTTCTTTTTTCCAACATTGGAGACAGCTTTTGAATAACTTTCTTTCTTTCACTCACTCCTTTTTACAGCCTCCCTTCCCTTATTTCTTCATATAAACACAATTCCCAACCCACGGTGGAAGTGAGAAAATGATTCTAGTTGTTACACAACAAGTCAAGATTTTTATTGTTGCCTTGAATCCAAAAATTACTCTGATGTAGCTCTCCATAATGATCTACCTTGTGCAAGTCTCTCAATCTTTGTATACCCACAGCAACAGACATCCATTTGTAACTGTTTACTGTTCAGATATGAAGAGAACAGAAGCTTTTGAATTCTGCTGGTACAGAAGGAAGCTGAAGGTACACTATGTTCGTAATCAGACAAGATACCTCCCTCTGGTGATGCATACGATGCACACAATTTGAAGGATCTCTCCTATCTGCATAGTTCACAGTAGCTGGTGGCAGAGTGAAGGGTTCAGGGTAATCTATATCCTCCCCTCCACCACCAGCCTTTCTGAACTACACAGATGGGAGCTATCCTTACAACACATCCTCCACTCCAGTAATCATCATGGCCTCAATCTCTGTTAACCTAATGTGCCTGCACCGTCCACCCAAAAGTTCTCCTTCCTCTGTCTTGTCATTCCCTCGAAACCTTCAGCGTGCACTGCTCCTCACTGGCTCTGATAACCGTACATCACGTGCCTGGACTGTGTTCTTGCCACCCCTCATAGTCCTAGGCAACAAACCGGCTGTCTCCCTCCAAGCTGCTAGCCAACCACCCACAACCACTCTCCAAGTCTCTCTCTCCCTCTCTCCATCCAACTTGACACTACCCCCACCACAACCTAGTCTACCTGCAAAAATGCAGCATTGGCACTGTTTGTCCGGCAGGCATAGACACATGTATTCAAGTGTGTTTCCTCTGTGCGGCTTACTTTCTAGTTCGAAAAAGAGTTACTTCAAGAGCTAGTGAGTTTTTCTTTCTTTTTGCGTGTGCCTATCGACGACTTTACGCTTTTGCTTTTCGGTGTGTGGGCTCCTTTAATCCAAAAGTATCTGCATGGTGCCAGAACTTTCCTACAACATTTATATACATTACTGGATTTCTCAACTATATTACGGACACTTACGCACAGTACATTAACTGAAGTCCTTGAGACACACAATATTCAGTTTATACATGTATTTAATTTATACATGAATATAATTTTCCAAAAACTGAAATATAAAGGAACATCTATTTCTGGCCTAACACAATCCATTACAGATGCATTACACAAATGAAACTGTGTAGCTGCTATGTTTCTGGATTTGGCTAAAGCTTCTGAAACAATGACCCACACAGCTCTGATGCAGAAACTTTAAAGCTGTGGCATACGTGAACGTGCAGCACAATGGATAAAATCATATGTTGACAACAGGAAGCAACATGTTACAACAGATCACGGTTGTTCAGTCTCTTTATAAAGAACAATAAATATTGAGCACCGATGACGACATCAGTAAATGCAGAAAAAAAATTGGAAACACTTGAAACAAGCACATTTATCTCAACAAATAACACAGTTAATGGCTCATATAAATTGTCTCTTTTGATTACATACATGTTCATGTTGTTTTCTAATAAATATAAAGCAGGTCACACAGATAAGATCTGTAAGTGAAACAATACTGGAAGAAGTTTCTGGGTAAAAGTTTTGGGTACTGTGTTAGACAATAACATCCAAAGGAGATAACGTGTAGAGCATGTCTGCTCTAAGTACAAAATAACTTTCACATTATGCCAGTAACAACATCTGTATACAGTATACCACTGACTTTTTAACAATACATACAGCATGGAATTACTGTGTAGAGAATCTCCAGCTGCATGAACACGAAAAAGAATGTGTACTGGGAAAAAAGCAAAGTCATTAGGATCAATGTGAATAAAAATCTAAGTGACTCGTGAAGAGGTGTTTTCCATAATCTAAAAGTAATAAATTTTTCATCTATGTACATTTACAGAACAACAGTGTCATTAATAAAAGACAATACACTATTTGCAAAAAATGCTGAGGTCCATTCTTATGACACAAGAAATAAGTATCAGCTGAAAAGTATACCATACAGAAAAAGTTGTTGAAAAAGGGCCAGAGCACTCAGGTGCACAACTGGCACAGTGGTAGCTAAGAATCTACGAGACAGTGTGAATGAGAAGACGTTCCAAAAATTTCTTAAAGATACTCAATGCAAAAAGATTTTTAGTGTAGAGTAGTATATATGTAAACAATGGGGAATGTTTTATCATCATTATGTATTATAGTTACATATGTGAAAGAGTGAGTGAAAATGATCCATGAATATAATACACACATAAGGTAAATTATAGAATGTTGCATATGTTGTCCAAAGTCTGTGCTGCAAACAGCTGATATAAAGACTATTTAAGTAACTCTAAGGCCCAAACATAAATACAAAAGTAACTACACACAATTAATACCTCTTATTCATATTTTTTTTATTTATTTTTTTTTTCTTTGTAGCATGTAGGATAAAATATGTTAGACATTGGATTAATAATTACATGCATGCCTGAAAGAAATCAATTCACTGATCACAAATTCCTTGACATCAGCAGCATTAGTTATAGATCTACTAGCCAATAGTGAAATGTGAAAATCTGCTTATTGTGAGTTGTCGCCTTAACCACACAGGCTGGCCCAGCCCAAATCAAGGTTCGAGTCCCAATCCAGCACAGATTTTCAAATGCCGCTATTGGCTAGTAGATCTATACCTAATACAACTGATGTCAAGGAAATCACAATCAGTGAATTAATTTCAAAACATTAAATTATAAGCAGACTTATCCTATCTAATGAGGCGTGTTCAAAGAGTATTGCACCTTCTCCTTTTCTGTGTAAACCAATGAAGTGTGGGAAACTAGTTTCAGTGGAGATTTGGTAGGAGACATTCACACTCATTCATGAATTTTTCCCACCTGCAGAAAGTCAGTCACTGGCACCTGGGCTATGAGTGAGGACAACTCATCAGATTCCAGTTAAGATGTAAAATGAAGGAAAAAATGACATTGCACCAAATTCTACCAAAAGCTTGGTGATACCCAAGTGGAAACCATTCACAAAATTCAACAAGCTTTTGGGGATGGTGTCACAAACAACTTACATATAAACGAGCAGTACGACTACTTCAAAGATGGCCGCACTTCAATGGACAGCAAATTGCCTTGACGCAGACCCTCAACAAGCGGAAACAACATTGTTGCTGAGTAAGTTTTTTTTTATTTTTTTAATTATGGTTTTAGGGCACAAAACTGCTACGGGCCTAAGCGCCCATTCTGTGTCTTAGTGAGGGGTAAAAAACCAAAAGATAAATCAACAGCAATGGGAGCGAAACTCCAGGAGGAGGGAAACTAAAAATGGAAGGAAATCTTAGAAAACTGCTATTGAAGCAGGGGAGAGGGGGGGGGGGGGGGAGGGGGGAGGTCCCAGGAAAAGAGCTTCAAATGACTAATGTCATCTCAATGATACTGACAAATTCAAGGACACGAACGCCTGAGTGTGTGTCAACTGCTAAAAGGGAAGATATAGCAGGCGACTTCTGTAAACAGGTGCGTAGCAGATTCAAATAGGGGCACTAAAGTAAAATATGTGTCACCATCCACAGTTGAGAGCAGTGGGGACAAAGTGGGGGAGGATCGCCACTTAAAAGATGTTTATGGCAGTGCCCAATCCAGAGTGTAGTTAAAATTACCTCCTCCCAACGATGAGGCCAGGAGGAAGAGGTCCAAGCACGGGGAAGAGGTTTTATGTCCCACAATTTATTATCGGGAAGTGCAGACCAATGTGTGTGCCATAAAAGAGCAACACGACAACATAAAACGCTATGTAGATCGGCAAAGGGAACCATGCGAACAGCGGGCTGAGAAGAGAGACTGTAGCCTTTGCCGGGATCCAATGATGCTGCCCCCCCCCCTCCCAAGTGGAGCATGTGGAGGCAGTCCTGAATCCAGTAGATCAGAGGGTGGACAGGATAAAGAGCTTGGAGGCTGAGAAGGGAGCTGAGTGAATCTGAGAATATAATATACTGTATCTGGATGCAATGGACAGCGTAAAGCTCCGCAGGAGCCGAAATCTAATAAGGGTGTTGCCAACAATATAGCCACTCCCGACGCCAAAGGTGGTCTTGGAGCCATCAATGTAAATACAGGTGGCATCCTCCATTTGTGTGCATACAGCAGCAAATACCCAACAATAAACTATATGGGGGGTACTATCCTTGGGAAGTTGGCAAAGGTCACGGAGAAGACAGGTCCAGGGGTGAAGCCGAGGTGGCCCCATTTGTCAAGAAAGTTTTAGGAAATTGGAAAGAAAGTGAACGTAACAGTTGACAGACGTGGACTCCTAGTAGTAATAGTAAGGTCGGCCTGTGTAGCCCAAATCCAAGGAGGCGTCAAAGAAAAGGGCATAGGGCGGATGGGCAAGCATGGAAGACAGAGGAATAGTGTAACAACTCAGAAGGACAGCTTACTGATTTGACAGCAGAGGTTTAGCAGTCTCGGCGTAAAGGCTCTCCAGTCACTGAACGCATTCCATGGTGGTGCAGGGAGTGGCAACTGACCCTTAACATAGACAAATGTAATGTATTGCAAATACATAGAAAGATGGATCCTTTATTGTATGATTATATGATAGAGGAACAAACACTGGTAGCAGTTACTTCTGTAAAATATCTGGGAGTATGCGTGCGGAACGATTTGAAGTGGAATGATCATATAAAATTAATTGTTGGTAAGGCGGGGTACCAGGTTGAGATTCATTGGGAGAGTCCTTAGAAAATGTAGTCCATCAACAAAGGAGGTGGCTTACAAAACACTCGTTCGACCTATACTTGAGTATTGCTCATCAGTGTGGCATCCGTACCAGATCGGGTTGACTGAGGAGATAGAGAACATCCAAAGAACAGTGGTGTGTTTCGTCATAGGGTTATTTGGTAACCGTGATAGCATTACGGAGATGTTAAGCAAACTCAAGTGGCAGACTCTGCAAGAGAGGCGCTCTGCATTGCAGTGTAGCTTGCTGTCCAAGTTTCGGGAGGGTGGGTTTCTGGATGAGGTATCGAATATATTTTTTCCCCCTACTTATACATGCCGAGGAGATCACGAATGTAAAATTAGAGAGATACGAGCGCGCACGGAGGCTTTCAGACAGTTGTTTTTCCCACGAACCATATGCGACTGGAACAGAAAAGGGAGGTAATGACAGTGGCACGTAAAGTGCCCTCCGCCACACACCATTGGGTGGCTTACGGAGTAGGAATGTAGATGTAGATAAAGATGGTGGACAGAGTCTAGACGCCGAAGAATAGACAGCCGGGCAGAGGAGTAAACTATGCTTCCATAGTCAAATTTTGAGTGCACTGAGCATTATATAGGCAGAGTAGGAGCACTCGGTCCGCTCACCAGGAGGTACCACTCAGAACACGGAAGATGTTAAGGAATTGCAGACAGCGAGTCGACAGATATGAAACATGGGAAGTCCAGCACAGTTTTCAGTCAAAGGTAAGTCCCAAGAATTTGGCGACGTTCACGAATGGAAGGTCGATAGGGCCTAGATGTAGGGAAGGTGGATAAAACTCAAACTCTGTGCGACGCCAAAAATTTCCACAAACGGTCTTACTGGGAGAAAATCGGTTTCAAAGCCCCACGAGTGGAGGCAATCGAGACATCCTTGAAGATGTCGTTCAAGAAGACTGTTCCGTTGAGAGCTGTAGTAGATTGCAAAACCATCGACAAACCTGAGACATTGGAAAGGAGACAATCCATAATTGGATTTATAGCGACGGCAAACAGTACAAAACTTAGCACGGAGCCATGGGGAACCCCATTTTCTTGGGAGACAGTACAGGAGAGAGTAGTGTTCACCTGCAACTTAAATGTGCGCTCTGTCATAAATTCATGGATGAAAAGGGGTAGCTGACCTCAAAATCCCTAAGAGAATAGTGTGCAGAGGATGCCTGACTCCCAACAGGTATTGTATGGCCTCTCAAGTTAAAAAATATAGCTACTGTTTGACGTTTCCTGAGAAAATTGCTTGTGGTGTAAGTAGAGAGAGCAACAAGATGGTCAACTGCGGAACAATGCTTTTGGAAACCACATTGGGCAGGTGAAAGGTTTCACACACCAGCCACAAGCCCGAACGGCAATTTACGATAAGCTCCAAAACATTATATACACTACTCCTGAGAGAGAGGGGCAATAGTTAGAGGGGAGATGTTTGTCCTTTCCAAGTTTTGGAATAGGAATGAAAATAGCATCTCGCCATCTTCTGGGAAAAGTATTGTCAGTCCAAATTTGAATATCAAGGTGAAGGATGTACACAGACTATAGTATTATAAATGCGGCAACATTTGGACGTGGATGCCATTCGGTCCCAGGGCGGAAGAGTGAGAGGAAGGTGGTACGTGTTGGGAGTTCACACATAGAAAAAATGGTACTGTAGCTTCCACGATTTTGATAGGAGAAAACAAGATGTCGTACTTCCGATGCTTGTTTCTTTGGGAGAAAGGCTGGTGGGAAATTTGAAGAGCTCAAAATCACAGTAAAGTGTTGACCCAATGAGTTAGAAATTGCAACTGGGTCCACTAAGGTATCATGCATGACAGTGAGGCCAGAGATCAGGGAGGAACTAGACACACCAGATAACCGCCGAATTCGACTCCAAACTATAGGCGAGGGAGTGAAGGTTTTAAAGGAGCTGGTAAGAATGTCCCAGCTTACCTTCTTCCTATCACAGATGATGCAAGGGCATCGTGCATGTAATTACTTACAGCAAATACAGTTGGCCAACATAGGATGATGGTGGAAAACGTAAAGAGCATGTTTCCACTCATGTATTGCATCATGGCATGCTTCGTTCCCCCAAGGAACTGGGGAAGGGGGGGGGGAGGGGGGCAAAAGATAGATATGAGGTATCAAACATTGCGCGGCTGTTAGAATAACTTCTGTAACATGAATGTTGTCCAATCGGCTTCGAAAACCTGCTAGCGTCTTGGCGCTTACATGGCAGTTGTGGCTGTAATCAAACGACACATGGAAAATGGTTACTCAAGTGTGTAACAGCAAGAGCAAACTATTTAAAGCACTGAGCTAAATGAATAGTACCAACCGAAAGGTCCAAATGAGAGTAGCGAATTCTGTGGATATTCCAAAGGTTAATTGACATAGGGTGGACAGAAAAAGGGGAAAAAATGCACCTCTGTTGCAGGCAACTCAACGACTGCTGAGAGCCAGTGGCCGACGGTGCAGAACAGCATTCAGCCAAAGGCAGAAGATCCTAATCCATAGGTTGTTCGGGGGCAGCTCCTGCCGCCAGTGATCAGCTGGTTGATCGGCTGCCAGCACGTGCCTCTCAGTGACACGGAAGAAGGCTGAGGGTGGCTACCGCTGGGTGGCACTGTAGAAGAGAAACGCCATGGAGGAGAAGGAGAGGAACTGTTTTTCTTATGAGCACTGACATGAGGGAGGAGTCGATAGTTGTGAGGTCTAGGTATGTATAAAATCTTCACGAGTAGGCTCTTTTTTGGAAGTATGGGCGTCCGATTTTAGGGCCTGTGATTTAGCAGCAGACTATGTAGTTTGAGCCTATGAGTGAGTAGGTGATATTGGGGAGGTAGAATGGGCAATCTCTGGGCTGGCCGAACTGACTACCGTGCCGCTGAAAGTGAGATCCCAAGTCTCCATGACTACCTCCTCAGTAGGTCGAGGAGATGCTAGGACAGTGTTATATTTACCCATTGGGAGCACAGAGGGCTTTCTACTGGCGAATAACTTACGAGTGGCTAAGGTAGACACCTTTTCATTTACTCGGATTTCCTGAATAATTCATTTATCTTTAAAATTAGGGCAATCTCTAGAGGAAGCAGTGTGGTCACCCATACAGTTCATGCAATAAGGGGATGGAGGTGGATAATCACCCTCATGGGCATCCCTGCCACAGGTAACACATTTGGCTGCATTGGAACACGACAGGTTGGTATGATTACACTGCTGACACTGATAGTAATGTGTGGGGTTGGGGATGTAAGGACGAACTGCCGACACCGATAGCAATGTGTAGGGTTGGGGATGTAAGGGCGAACTGAAATTATCTCATATCTCGCTTTAATGTTAGATAGAAGCTGAACTCTGCCAAACATCAAGAAGAGAGTGTGGGTCGTCAAGTGATCTTGTATAAACCACCCTGTGGTGTCACCGCCAGACACCACACTTGCTAGGTGACAGCCTTTAAATCAGCCGCGGTCCAGTAGTATACGTCGGACCTGCGTGTCGCCACTATCAGTGGTTGCAGACCGAGCGCCACCACACGGCAGGTCTAGAGAGACTTCCTAGCACTCGCCCCAGTTGCACAGCCGACTTTGCTAGCGATGGTTCACTGCCTACATACGCTCTCATTTGCCAAGACGATAGTTAGCATAGCCTTCAGCTACGTTATTTGCTACGACCTAGCAAGGCGCCATTATCAGTTACTATTGATATTGTGAATCATGTACCATAAAGACCGACATTCGTCATTAATGGATTAAAGTTAAGTATTCCACCAGCTACGTCCATTTTTCTAAATTCTAATTTCCTTGTCCTGTTCCAGACCTCACGCCAGCCTGCACGAGCTAAAACGCGTGCCTTTCAGCCTCCTCTAGTAACACAGTGTTGGCTCTCCTGACAACCACAACATTGGCGACGAGGCACAACCGCGTTCTTATCGATATTCCCCTGATTTACTTGTGTAATGGCTTCGCCACAATCTCCAGATGTACTGTCTGAATTTTATCGCTTACAGAATCAGCAGACGCAGGCCTTACTGGATGCCCTTGGACAGCTCGTCCAGGGTCAACGTGTGATGCAAAACGATGTGGCAGCCGCCGCTCCACTGCTAACGCAGCCACAACACGCTGTTGCACCCACTTTTCGACCTTTTGATGCTGCACTGGAAAGCTGGACGGATTGGTCATGCCAATTTGGATTCCATCTCGCCACCTACAGAATTCAAGGTAACGAGCGGCAGCCATTTTTGTTGTCTTCGGTCGGCGTACAAACGTATCGTGTGATAGTCAAATTATTTTCCCAACGCGACGTAGCAACTATATCCTACGAAGAAATTTTGTCTGCATTAGATGCATATTTCAAAGAATCAGTCAATGTTGTTGCGAAAAGGTATACCTTCTTTCGTACAAAATGTACGGCAGGTCAGACTAATCGGGAGTGGGTTGCAACCTTGCAAGGCCTTACTAGGGATTGTGCTTATGAGTGTCAATGTGGACTCCCTTATTCAGATACTATGGTACGTGATGCAATTGCACAGAACGTTTCTAATGTTCGTATAAGGGAACAGATTTTGAAACTAGTCAATCAATACCTTCAACAAGTGATGGACATATTGGATCGGCAGGACACATTTGACTTTGCTTAGGAATCATTTGAAACTTCGGCAGCAGTGTGTCAGATTAACCGGCCTGCCGGGCAAGCTGCATGGAGCAGTAAACAGCCCCCGCGCCCAG
Organism: Schistocerca gregaria; assembly: GCF_023897955.1. Lineage (NCBI taxonomy): Eukaryota > Metazoa > Arthropoda > Insecta > Orthoptera > Acrididae > Schistocerca > Schistocerca gregaria. The sequence goes on along the minus strand of NC_064925.1, from coordinate 35,323,670 downwards.
CTGCCGCCAGGCTCTAAGCCACGTGTGCCACGCCGGCAAGCAAATGCAGTGATGAAATCATGCCCGCGGTGTGCTACTAAACATTCGCGTGAGAATTGCCCGTCCTGCCAATCTATTTGCTTTTATTGTAATAAAAAAAGGACATGTTCAAAGTGTTTGCCAGAAAAAGCTCAGATCAGAAGCTCAAAACCGTTCCAGGCCCTTTGCTTCGCGCTGGTATCGGAATCGAACCAAGGATACTCAGGCTCGCAAAACTTCACAAATGGAAATTCATGTAGTTCATTCCACTCCGCCCAATGCCACTCTCTCTAATAGTGACTGTGTTAGTCCCAAAAATAGTGTGCGTCGACATCGCCGGAACTCCCGTCAAGTCGCAAGTGATTATGTACCAGTGTCAGTTCACGTTGCACGAGACTGTCGCTCTTGTTGTCAGCAGGACAATAAACTTTTTGTAAACTTGGACATTAACGGCAAAGTGATATCATTCCAGCGATACCGGAGCTGCAATTTCACTGATCAATCAAGACACTTACAAACTGCTGAGCACACCTCAGTTGCGTGCCACAAATGTTAACTAGCTATTTAGGTCAAGAGATCCCTGTGTTAGGACAGTGCAGCCTTCTTGCAACATACAAAGGACAAACAAAACTTGTGTCATTTTATGTCCTTCGTTCTTCTTCTGCAGTGAACTTGTTTGGTTTCAATTTATTTCAGTTGTTTAACATGTCTATAGTAATCAGGTCCTATCAGTGAACCAGACGGTGCCTTCAGACAGTGTTTCTCGTCTATGTGAAGAATTTGCAGACATTTTTGCACCGGGCCTCGGTTGAGCTAAAAACTATAAAGCACATTTGGAACTGAAAGTAAACACGCAACTGAAATTTTTCAGAGCGCGCAATGTTCCCCACGCATTGCGTGATCAGGTCGCAAAAACATTACACAATTTGGAATCACAAGGTGTAATTGAACATGTGCAGGCTTCTCTCTGGGCATCACCTTCAGTAATTCTGCCAAAACCTTCCGGCAAATTGAGACTTTGTGTGGTCTTCAAGGCAACAGTGAATCCACAACTAGTAATTGCAACTTTTCCTTTACCCCGCACAGAAGATCTTTTTGACAAACTGTGCCCGGGTAAATATTTTTCGAAGTTGGACATAGCAGATGCGTACTTGCAAATACCAGTGGACGAAGAATCCCAGCGCGTTTTGGTGGTTAACATGCATCTTGGTTTGTATCGATTCAAACGACTGCCATTCGGGTGTGCATCCGCCCCTGCATTGTTTCAGTAATATCTACAAACTGTTTGTGTGTCGGTCCCTACTGCAGCAAATTATCTGGGCGATATTGTGATCGCCGGAAAGACGGAAGAAGAACATTTGACCAATCTCAGAACATTATTTTAGGTCTTGCGACAAAATGGTCTTCGCTTGCGGAAGGACAAATGTGTGTTTTTTGCTCGGGACTTGCCATACTGGGGACATGTACTCAATGCCCGAAGCATACATCCCAGTCCAACGCACCTCCGTGCCATACAAGACTTGCCGTTGCCGCAGAATTTGAAGCAGCTACAGAGTGTGCTCGGAAAAATAAATTACTACCACTGCTATGTGCCGCGTGCCTCTTCCATTTCAGCTCTGCTTCATCGCTTACGCCGCAAGGGTGTTCCGTTCGTTTGGACGACGGAATGCGAACGCGCCTTTTGCCGGTTGAAATCGGCGTTGCTTTCCAATACTTGCCTTACGCCATTCGATCCCCAGAAGCCCCTCTTGTTGACGATGGATGCATCGGATTTCGGGATCGGTGCTGTGTTTGCGCACAAAGATGGATCGCACGATCGCCCTATTGCCTTTGCGTCCAAATTGCTCTCGTCTGTGCAAAGAAATTATTCACAGATCGAGAAAGAAGCATTGGCTCTCATATTTGGTGTTACAAAGTTTCATGATTTCTTCTATGGTCGTCACTTTACCATAATCACAGACCACAAACCTTTGACATCGCTTTTTCATCCGACCAAGCCTGTACCTCCACGTACAGTGCAGAAATTCATTCACTGGTCTATTTTCCTCTCGCAGTACTGCTACGATATCTTGTATAGGTCCACTGCTAAGCACGGAAACGCCGATGCATTGTCCCGCTTGCCTGTTGCTGAGGAAAGGGCATTCGATTCCTCCTCATTGATGCAGAAACCGATGACGTGGTCGAATCGTTTTCGATTGATTTTTGTTGTGTAGCTACAGCCACAGCTGCCGACCCTGTCCTTGCTCCCGTTCTGCATTTTGTTGCTACGCAATGGCCCTTGTCAAAGCCGCGGATCAGGGACCCGTTGGTTCGTCGATTTTTTGCTCACAAGGAGAGACTTTTTGTACGACATGGTGTTTTGCTGTTGTGTTCTGATAATGATCAGTCCAGGGTCGTGGTACCACGTTCGTTACAGTCTTCTGTCTTACAGCTTCTCCACCAAGGACACTGGGGTATAGTGAGAACGAAACAACTTGCTCGCCAGCACTGTACTTGGTTCGGTATCGATATGGTGATTAGGAATGTGTGCTCTTCTTGCATGGCAATCAGCACCAACGTGGAAATTCTTTGCGTGGCCAAAAGCCACTTCCCCTTGGCAATGCTTGCACATTGATTTTGCTGGTCCATTCTGGAATGCTCGATGGTTGGTTGTGGTAGATTCATTCAGTAATTTTCCTTTTGTTGTCCGCATGTCTTCCACGACGTCATCTGCCACCATCCAAGCGTTATCTGCTATCTTTTGCATTGAAGGTCTTCCACAGACTATTGTTTCCGACAATGGCCCACAATTCATGTTTGCAGAATTTCAGTCATTCTGCAAGGCCAATGGTATTCAACATCTGATGTCCACGCCGTTTTAGCCACAGTCAAACGGTGCCGCTGAACTATTGGTCAGGACTTTCAAGTCACAGATGTTGAAGTTGAAAGAGTCGCATTCTTGGGAGGACGCGTTATTGCTCTTTATGTCCTCTTATCGCTCTCAGCCCCGAGATGGTCGCTCGCTGGCTGAGTTGCTCCACGGTCGTCATCATCGATCCTTGATGTCTTTGCTACATCCGCCGCATCAGGTTCCTGTGCAGCGGGAGACACCTGCTTTTGCTCCAGGCGACGTTGTCTACTGTCGCCACTATCGAGGTTCATGGCGTTGGCTCGAAGGGCGCATTCTTCGCTGCCTCGGACGCGCTATGTATCAGGTTTTGGGGGCCTCTGGTAAGGTGCGCCGGCATCTCAACCAGCTGCGCCTCTGTCGCTGCACGGGATCTGCCGCTCGCCGTCTGCTTTCAGCGACGGTGCCGTCTGGTCAGCGCCCCGGGGACCCATCTACTGTCTCGCCTCAGCCCCAGGTGTTACCGACACTGCCTTCCATTTTGCCCCATGGCGACACACCACCGCCACTGCCGCCTGGTTCTCCCGCTGGCGACGCCCGCAGTGGACATGTCGCTGCAACCGCCGGGTGCCTCCATGGGTCACGCACCGCCGATCGCTTCCCGTGACCAGTTGTCCTCCGACATGGAACTCTTGCCCGCTCCGGACCATATGTCGTCTTCGCGCGCCGGGTGCATACACCGCATATTGGCGTCCACCCTGGAGAAAGTTTTCAGGCGTTTCCTAGCTCCCCACAGTCCGAATGGCAGGGTGCGGGTGGCACAGCCTCGCCTGTTGTTAGGCTCCCCACCTCGTCGCATACGTCAACTTGGGGTCCTCCCCACGGCAGGCGGAAGCCTTATGCCACAACCGTATGTCGATTTGCGGGGGAGGAATGTGGTGTCGCCGCCAGACACCACACTTGCTAGGTGGTAGCCTTTAAATCGGCCGCAGTCCGGTAGAATACGTCGGACCCGCGTGTCGCCACTATCAGTGATTGCAGACCGAGCGCCGTCACACGGCAGGTCTAGATAGACATCCTAGCACTCGCCCCAGTTGTACAGCCGACTTTGCTAGCGATCGTTCACTGCCTAGATACGCTCTCATTTGCCGAGACGATAGTTTAGCATAGCCTTGAGCTACGTCATTTGCTACGACCTAGCAAGGGGCCATTATTAGTTTCTATTGATATTATGAACCATGTGCCGTCAAGACCGACGTTCGTCATTAATGGATTGAAGTTAAGTATTCCACCAGCTACGTCCGTTTTTCTGAAGTCTAATTTCCTTGTCCTGTTCCAGACCTCACGCCAGCCTGCGTGAGCTAAAATGTGTGCCTTTCGGCCTCCTCTAGTAACACGGTGTTGGCTCTCCTGCCAACCACAACACACCCTGCATAATGAGTTTCAAAAACGGCGCACTTCCGTCCAGACAGAGAAATTGTGTAGCACTGTAGTTCACAGCAATGTGTGCGCCTGGAGCGTATTCTCTGTTTCTAACAACAAGGTGTCATTTCATAACTGGGAACAAGACTTTACAGAACCTGTAATCACCCCTCCCTGGGCCTGGCCTTTGCCAGAGGGTTCATACATGACCTGCTTGTCTACCCAGGATGGGGAATTACGCGTTACCCTGTCACCAGCTACGCATGGGTTGGCCTTGAGACACACTCAGGGAGGAAAGAGAGAGAAAGGGAGGAACAAATAAAAGGAAAGAAGAGAAGAATTACCAAACACCGCAGCGGAGCAGAAGGTAAAGAGAAGAATCGCAGAAAGGAGGAGGACAAAGTATGGACAGAGACTTTACAGTATAGAGATAAAAGAAGAGAAACCATGTCTTACAATCACAAGTGTCTGTCTCCGGACATTGTCACAAAACATACTCCAAAGAGAGGGAGAAGGAGAGGAAGGGGCAGGAGGGGGGGGGGGGAGGGGGGGAGGTGGAGATTGGGGACAGGGAGGGATGTGGAAAGGGAAGGTATGCAGCCCAGAAAAGAAAGAGAGCTGCACTTGCTCAGGGTCCCATGCTTTCCACGCATGTACCACAACAGAATTGTGGACTCGAGGAGGGGGTGGAGGGTGGGGGGCTGGTTTGGTTGGTTGGTTGAATGAATGATTAAAAGCACTGAACAATGAGATCATCAGTCCCTCCTTTCTGGAACATATAAGTCGGCAAAACAATACACCAAAAAAGGCCTAGAGAACAAAAACAAGGAAAGAAAACCTCCAAGACCTACTGAAGGTTGACAAAGCCTAGAAAAAGTAACAAGAACAAAGAAAATGGGGAGAAGGAAGAAGGCAGGTGTGGTGCCCCATCTAGGGAGCATCCACAGACTGCCAAAGGCAGAAAGTACAATGGCCACATACCAGAGGCACCCCAACCAACAATACCCAGCAAAGACTAGGTACACATACAGGGCGAGAGAAGCACAGGAAAATATAAGAAAAACGCAAAGTGAAACAGAACGTGCAAGAAAGGGGAACCAGAGCAAAAGAGCAGGTAGGGTGAGGACTGGGGTGGGCAACCAAGCCCAGACAGCTGCAGCAAAGTGAAACAGAACGTGCAAGAAAGGGGAACCAGAGCAAAAGAGCAGGTAGGGTGAGGACTGGGGTGGGCAACCAAGCCCAGACAGCTGCAGCCCATTCGGGGCAGAGGAGGCAACAGGGTATCCTGCTAACCCCTCAATGGGCTGACAAGGCTGAGGCACCCCGTCTAAGAGGGAAAAAACCATTCATGAATAAACCATAAAATCATGGCTGCTGCTGAGGCATAGTCCGCTAACACGAGCAGTAGCAACTTAAGAGTCTGCCAGAAGACATCTATGTTAGGGCAGTCCAGCAATATGTGGACCGTCGTCAAGTGAGAACCGTAGTCACAGTAGGGCAGATCCTCACAACAGAGGAGATGACCACGTGTCTGCTACGTATTACTGATGCAGAGCTGGCGAAGGACAATTGAGTCCTTGCAGGGGGCCCACAGAGAGGACCTCCGCAAATTACCGTCTCCTCTATTGCCCATAGTTTGTTCGGCAGTCAGAGTATGCCATTCCATATTCCAAATTCCTAGAATTAGAAGGTGTAATACTGACTGAAGATCCTATTCCGGAATACAGAGCTTGCTGGTAGCAAATTTGGCTAGCCTGTCAGTGAGCTCATTTTCTGGGATACCAAAATGACCAACAGTCCAGACAAAAACCACTGAGTGTCTACTTTGTTCGAGGGCAAAAAAGGAATACTGAATAGTCAGGACCATGGGATGGCGAGCATAACACTACTGCTCAAAGAATCACTACACATGAGGAAGGACTCACTGGAGCAGGAATGGATATGCTCAAAGGTATGACAGATGGCTAACAACTCTGCAGTGGAAATACTGGAGCCATCTGGTAAGGAGCATCCCACATTAATGTAAGCAAAGACAGCACAACCGGCAACCATTGAGTCTACAGTACAGATTACTTCTGAACCTCAAAACACACCGAGAATGGAGAAAAACAGTTGGCCGAGGACCTCAGGGTGAGCTGAGTCTTCCGGACCGGGTGGTGTGTCAAGAGAGAAGTGTTGATTAAAGATGCACTAAGGAAGTGCATGTGAGTGGGCCAAAAGAAGAGGTGGTGGAGGGGAAAGCTGTATTTCAGAAAAGGGACTGGCTGCAGATAGTAATTGTAACCCCAGAACTGAGCTGCCACTGCAGGAGATGGATCACCATATCTGGAAAGAGGAGACAGTAGTTTGGGTGCTCCAGGTAGCAGCAGATGGGTAACACATAAGCGATAAACTGCTGCTGACACAGACACCAGTATGGTGCAGTCCCAGCCCCACTAGGATGCTGATCATGGGGCTAGTCGGAAAGGCACCAGTTGCCAGTTGTACCTAGTAGTCCAGCATCTGTAACATGATGTGATACTGAGGCATCAAAGAGCACTGGGGTGCAACCAACATGTCCGCTTTAGTCGACAGAGATGGGGAAGCCACATCAACCGGGCATCAAAGATCATTCCCAAAAAACAATGAGAGTCCACCACACTGAGTGACTGGCTATCAAGGTACAGATCCAAATGGGAATGGACTGTATGGCTGCAACACAATTGTATAACACAGGTCTTAACAGCTGGAAAATGGAAGCAGTGAGTCAGCCCACAATTGCATTCAGTATACTGTTCCTGCTGTCTGCAATCAACAACACTCATAACGGAAGAACAAAAACAAATACAAAAGTCATGAACATACAAGAAGGGGGACACTGCAGGAGCCATCATTGTGACAAGACCATTAGTCATTAAAAAGAAAGGGACACTCAAAACAGAAACCCTTGGAACCTCATTCTCCTGCAGTGAGGAGGTGCTATGGAAGGCACAAACCTGTACCTGAAAAGTGTGACACAAACGAAAGTTCCACATAACAATCAGGAATGGGCCATGGAAGCCTCATTCGTGTACAGTGGCATGAATGTGTTGACACGTGTGGTGTCATAAGCCTTATGCAGATTGAAGAAGACTGCATGCAACAAGGTGATGAGACTAGGTAAAAGCCATTCAGATAGCAGAGTCCCCACTAACTGATCTGCAGTAGAGTGGCCTCGGCAAAAACCACTCTGGTTCAAAGAAAATAAAGGTCGTGGGACTCAAGGATCCAATACAGTTTTTGACTCACCGTTCATCCAAGTAACTTGCAGAGGACACTGGTTAACTTACGGTTGGTTGGTTGGTTTGTTGGTTTAGAGGCGGGAGAAGGTACCAAACTACGAGGTCATTGGTCCCTTGTTCCTAATAAAACAATGCCACAAGTGTTAGAATGAAACGGACTAAACATGTAACACAAAACTGAAAGAAAGGAAAAGTCACAAGAACGAAGGGATGGCAACGAACACTAAAAGGAACAAAAGAGGACAAGAAAACAACAGAGAGACACTAGAAACAGAAGAGCACATTAAAGTGGCTGGCCAACCACGAGAATAAAAAGGGAAAGCCAGCCACTCTGCAACACATTAAAACCTCCACCCTAAAAGCACTAGGGTAAAGGACACAGAGGGACAAAGGACATGGGCTAAAACCTACATAGAAGTATAAAACCCACTCTCATGGATAAAACTCAAACCTAAAGCCGCTGTGGAGGCATTGTCGCTCAACACCAAAGGCAGGGTGCTGGGAAAGTTAAAAGTCTGCTGCAGAGTGGCTAAAAGTAGGCAGTCCATCAAGAGGTAGACGACTGTCATTTAGGAGCCACAGCGGCACTGAGGTGGGTCCTCGCGACGGAGTACATAACCATGCATTAGCCATGTATGGCCAATGTGGAGCCGGCAGAGGACAACTGATTCCCTGTGAGAGGCATGCATGGAAGACTTCCACATATTCATAGTCCTCTTAATGACATGCAATTTGTTGTGTGTGCTGTTATGACATTCCGTCTCCCAAAGCCGGAAAACCTTGCGATGCAAGACAGAACGCAGGTCAGCTTCGGAGATGCCTATCACCAGAAGCGGTTTCCGCGTCGCCTGTTTGACGGGTAGCACTGGCGATAGCTTGTAGGCTGCTCAAAGAGTCAGAACACAGGAGAAATGACTCACCAGAGCATGAGTGGATGTGCTCAAGAGGATGAGATATGGCCGCCAGCTATGTAGCGAAAACACTGCAGCCACTTGACAAGGAGAGCTGCTCAATATGTCCTCCATGAACATATGTGAAGCCTATGTGACCATCAGCCATTGAGCCGTTGGTGTAAATCGCTATAGAGCAACAGAACACGTCAAGAATCAAGTGGAAGTGACAGCGGAGAGCGGCAGGGTTAATAAGAGTCATTAGGGCCATGCAAAAGGTCCCGGCGAAGCTGCAGCTGAGGTGTACACAATGGAGGCAGACATGAACGGACTGCAAGTAGAGATGGTAAAGGGAAAGATTCCAGTTCATAGAGAAGGGACCGCACATGAATCGCAATCGTTAGCCCCGATCTGGGCCGCTGATGCGGGAGATGGACTGCCGCAGGCGGGGAAAAGGAGACAGTAATTCAGGTGCTAAGGGAACTATGAATGTGTCCTGCCTAACTGGCGAGCAGTCGCGCACGTCTGATCTGCAGTGGAGGATCACCAGCCTCCACCAGTACGCTGGTCACCGGACTCGCCCTAAAACCTCCTGTTGCTAATCAAACCCCACAGTGGTGCACAGGGTCAAGTAAATGCAATGCTAAAGGCACTGCTGAACCATAAACGACACTCCCATAGTCAATTCGGGATTGGACAAGGGCTCTGTAGAGCTGCAGTAGCATACAGTGATCTCCACCCTCATACAATGTGGCAAGGATATGATGTCGCCAAATCGTGTCATATGCTTTAAGTAAGTCAAAAAAAGACGGCAATCAGGTGTTGTCTTCTGGAAAAGGAGGTGCGGATGGTAGACTTGATGGATACAAGATTATCAGTGGTAGAGCGACTTTGGTGAGAGCCGCCCTGACATGGAGTCAACACGCCACATGACTCCAGGGTCCAACCCAACTGCCGACATACCACACATTCCAGCAGCTTACAAAGAATGTTGGTGAGGCCGATAGCTATCCACATCAAGCGGGTTTTTACCTGGTTTGAGCACCAGAAGGATGGTGCTCTCCAGCCACTGCAATGGAAAGACGCCATCGCACCAGATCCGGTTGGAGATGACAAGAAGATGTCGCTTGTAGTCAGATGAGAGATGTTTAATCATCTGGCTGTGGATGTGATCAGGCCCAGGAGCAAAGTGCTCGGCAACTGCATTTGTGTTGGTACATAACTCTTCATTTATGGTAACACTGGGAACATCTGTTGGTGCCTGGTACGTGAAAAGACGTTTGGTCTTTGCCCAGACTTGGGAAGGTGACATGTGGCACCCAATGGTGGAGATGTATCTTTCCCAACGCTCCTTCTTCTGTTGTTTGATAAGGTAGCGAACACGGGCATGGAGCCGTTTAAAGGCTATGCAGTGCTCCAGGGAAGGGTGCCGCTTATGTCGCTGTAGAGCTCGCTGACACTCCTTAATTGCTTCAGCGACTTCCAGCGACCACCAAGGGACTGCCTTATGCCTCGGGCACCCTGAAGAGCGAGGGATCGCATTTTCTGCAGCATAAACAATTGTGTTAGTCACCTGCTCAACCATCACATCGATGTTACCATGTGGGGAAGATTCAGCAGCGATAGCAGAGGTGAAAGTTCCCCAGTCCACCTCGTTCAAAGCCCATCTGGACAGGCATCCATGCATCAGACACTGGGGCAGTGACAGGAAGATGGTGAAGTGATCACTACCACACAGGTCGTCATGTGCTCTCCAGTAGCTAGATGGGAGAAGTCCTGGGCTGCAAATTGATAAATCAATGACTGAGTAACTACCATGAACCACTCTGAAATGTGTGGCGGCCCCAGTATTTAAGAGACAGAGGTCGAATTGTGACACTAAAGTTTCGACATATCTGCCTTGGCCAGTAAGCATGGTACCACCCCACACGGGGTTATGGGCATTAAAATCTCCCAGAAATAGGAAAGGTTTAGGGAGTTGATCGATCAGTGCAGCTAATACATTCAGGGGTAGTGCACCATCTGGAGGAAGATATGCATTGCAGACAGTCATTTCCTGTGTCATCCTTATTCAGACAGCCACAGCTTCAAGAGGGGTTTAAGGGGCACTTGTTCACTGCAGACCGAGTTTAGGACATAAACTTAAACTCCACCTGACACTCGATTATACTCGCTATGGTTCCTGTAATATCACTTATAGCCGCGGAGGGCAGGGGTCCGCATTGCTGGGAAACAGGTTTCCTGGAGGGCAATGTAGACAGCAGGTGTAAAGCTTAACAGTTGCCGCAATTCCACTGGAGGATGACATCGTGAGACTGGGAAGGCATGGAACATTCAATGAGGCAGTTTATGCCTCATTCACCTGCTGCCACCGACTTACTGCCTGAGCAGTCTATATCCAAACTGTCTGAGGGTCTGGCGAGATCTACGTCCTCAGTGGATGCCAAAATCTCCACCCCATCCTTAGCTGCAGAGCTTACAGGTAGTGGTGGTGTGGGTGCCACCGGAATTTCCTTGGTCTTAGGGGTTTTCTTTTTGGATTTCTCTCACTGCTCCTTGGGTTTCCCTGGCTGGGAGGACTTCACTGGCTCAGTCTCCGGGACTGAGGATGAGTGTGAAGCCCTACCACCAGCTGCTTTTGAGCTCTTCAGCCACTGACAGGTGTCGTCTTTCCCACTAGAAGAAACCTGGGAAGGGAGTGACCCAAGCGACCCATTTCTAGCTAGAGAAGGTGAAGAAGGCTTATGCCTCTCCGGCTTAGATGTGGGGCCGGACATCCCTGATGGTTCGGGGGTGTTGCTCCCGAAGTAGGTGGTGCAGGAGCAACAGGGAGGGAAATGCCCTCCCCCCCCCCCCCCCCCCACCACCACCACCACCACCAAGGATGCAGGTGTAGTCTTCCGGCTCTGAGAGGTGACCTAGGTTGGCAGAGCTGATGAAGCCAGAACTGCTGTAGCAGCGGCATAAGACAATGTCATACGCACAGGATACAGGCGTTCAAATTTTCTCTTAGCTTCAGTGTAGGTCAGTCCATCCAGGGTCTTGTACTCCATGGAGAATCCTGCAGTCAGGCGAGCAAGGCGAATGGTACTCTCCGCAGCTGACACAGATGGGAGGCGGTGCACATGGAGTATTGGGATGTGATGGGCGTTCAAAATCTCAGCATGTGATGCTGGAAGAACAGAGAAAAGACATATGGCCGAACTTCCAGCACTTAAAGCACCACATCGTGAGTGGGATATAGGGCTTTACATCACACCGTTAGACCATCATCTTGACCTTCTAAGGTAATGTATCACCCTCAAAGGCCAAGATGAAGGGACCTGTGGCAACCTGATTATCCTTTGGACCCCGGTGAACAATCCGGATGAAATGTACACCTCATTGCTCTAAATTGGCATGCAGCTCATCTTCGGACTGCAAAACAAGGTCTCTGTGAAATATGATACCCTACACCATATTTAAGTCTTATGCGGCATGATGGTTACAGAAACATCCCCCAGCTTGTCACAAGCGAGTCACTCCCGTGACTGGGCAGAGGATGCTGTTTTGATCAAGACTGACCGAGATCTCATTTTGGACAGGTCCACCTCCACGAACTTGTCCTCTAAATGCTCAACAAAAAACTGAGGCTTCAGCGACATGAAAGATTCCCCATCGGCTCTCAAACATACAAGGTACCAGAGTGAATAAGATCCACTGCCATCCTTAGCCTGACGTTTCTCCCATGGTGTGGCCTGGGAGGGGAATGATTCGGGATCGTACTTCTGTGCGTCGAATTGAGCTCCTGATTGCTTAGAGACTGCTGGTGTTTCACCACCAGCAAGAGATGATGGACTATGCTTCATTGCATGGCTTCTGCCCTGATGCCACCCACTCCGACTAGAGGCCCTCCACACAGGCGCCACCAGGCAGGATGGCCATTGCCGGGAGTCCCTATGCCCCAGGGGGATGGGCATCTACCCCTTGGCATACATGGGGAGTTAACGGCGCAGGCATCAGCAGAGAAATCCCTGGGGCATCAGCAGAGAAATCCCTGTATGGTCAGGGGGCTACAACCAACAGGGCACATGGTGGCCCAGACTGGCTACCGTACTGGATATCAGTTGCAAAGAAGTCCACGGTCATCGTTGACGCAAAAATTGACACTGCATAGTGCATGGTGGAAAACGCGCCCAGGAAGGTGTCCTCGCCCAAGAGATGGAGAATGGGGAGGACTGCAATGTGACAACGAGAAAGTGGGCTAAAGATCTCAATGCACGACGGACATGATGCACCTTGTAAGGTGCCCTTCCCCAATTGGCTCACTCTTCGGGAAAATTTTGAAGAATGGAGGTGGAGGTCAAACTCTACAGGGGACCATTACATAAAGGCTGAAACGTGTGAAACTCCTTTTAGTCGCCTTGTGCGACAGTCAGGAATATCTCGGGCCTTTTCTAACTCTCGGACCCCCAGGGGGGACTGGTTAACTTATTGGACAATAGCTGTCCACCTGAAGAAGCAATTTACCCAATTTCAAAATAGGAATAACAACTTTTCTTGCCAATGCGAAGGGACTTCCCCCTCATTCCAGGGACAATTACAAAGGAGAGTCCGGGCCGGTGAGGATAACACTATTCAGGGAAATTCCAGGGACACCCGTAGGAGGGCAACAGTCAAAAATGTGCCTGGTTGTAGCCACTTCCTGTGAAGAGGGAGTATACGGCCCTATGGCAGCAACATATCCTTTGCAACAAATCTGTTTCTGGCATTCAATAAGATAAAAGGCCCAGGTATGAAGCCGTTTATAGATCAAGAGGTGGTCGAGAGATGGATGCTGTTTGTAATGCTGAGGGCATGACGGTGGCCTTTAATAGTCACAGAATTTGGGGAAGACCACCAAGAAACAGTCATCTATTAGCGAAAACCCATGGAAGAAGGAATCACCAAAGCAGATGCTGAATGGATGGTATTTGTCAAACTCTGTATAGACTCATCAATGCTATCGTGTGGTGGAACAGTTGGGGTGGCAGCCTAGGAATTGGCATCCAAATCTGCATTATTAATGGCCCATCTGGTAGGGGTCCTGGCAAGTGATGCTGGGGAAAAGTTAAGGTGATGATCGCTGTTGCACAAATTGTCATGTTTCCAACAATGGTCAGGGGGGCTAAGATAAGTGTGTGCATTACCAAGTACAATATTTTGATGAGATTAGGGTTTTGTACCTCCAAATCAATAAATGTGTTTCCGACAGCCAAACGTTTAATACTTTTTGAACACTCCTCGCAAATGTACACAATCTATACACAATGCACTTAAATGGGACCAAATAAAAACCAACTGACCTTAACTTGGGTCACAGAAATTTAACATCAAGTAAATGCAGTCTTGGCTGTACTGTTTGAATAATGTGCTGTTTTTACCACTGCTGTCCTGTTTCAACCCTAAGAGTTGTTTTGAAGTGCACATGTACATGCGACCATACATATGCTATATGTATATTGAAAAAGGCATCAAAAACAAAAACAAAATGCCAAGGCATGTTCCAAATGCATCAGTGATCCTTCTAAACACAAATCAATCTGTGAAACATAACACCTGTTAACTATGCTCATACCTGTTGGCAGAATGAAATAAACAGTACAAACAGGTTTTCGTGTCCCACACATAGGACAATGCAAGGACTTGTCATTGTTGAGGTAAGCCTACGTGGATATAGAAGATGTATCCGTGTTGTAATTTCATTCTGACAATAGATGAGTATGTAACTATCTAGTATTATGTTCCATAGTGTGATTTATATTAAATTGGATCAATCATGCATTTGGAACATGTCCCAGTACTTTATTCATGACTTCATTTACAATCTGTGTATTGCACACACACGATGGGGCATGTTAATCCATAATGGGGCACAACTCATGATAGAGGTGCGATACAGCAAATTCTTTTAGTTAAAAGTTGTAAGTGGCAAAGAGGGTCACACATTGCTACTAATAACTGTGACCTTGAACATGATTTTCAAAGTGATTTGGAGGTTAAAGTGATTTTTTTAAAGGGAGGACCCTAGAATTTAAAATTTGAAAAGAGCAGCAAATTTTATGTATAAAATGATCCATTATTATAGGTCACAGCAAGAATTAATGAAAGTTGAATAAGCAAACACGGTTTGAGTTCTAGGAGGGATTAACTTTGAACAGAGAAGGGATACAGCAAAATATCAGGGTGTATACATGGACAAGGAAAAAAAATTCCCAGATTTCCCGGTTAAAAATACACTTTCTCCCCGGTGAAAATACACTTTTTCCGTGTTAAGTGACAGTATATTCTTATTCGGCACTGTATAACTCATCAATCTTTTGAATGTTTATGGTTTTATATACCGGAGTAGAATTTCCTGGCACTTTAGAAAACTTAACTCAGGGGGGACCTTTCATGTGCAGCAACATGTACGCTGCATATTTTCATACTACGAAGGTATAACTTCAAATTCCACCAAACGCTGCGGGTCACTTTCCAAAGCATTGAAATCAAGCTTGTGATGCACTTTTGTAAGCCAGTCATAGTTCATGTCACGATCTCGTCAGCTGATGACAGCATAGGTCACGTGATGTAGTCAGTCAACAGCATGATTACTCTTAAGTAGTGCGAACACACAAATAAGAAAAGTTAATGGTGTAAATTAATATACATTGCATTCACCTATAATATTGGTCTCTGAGATTAATAAGCTGGAAGAGAAGCTAAGCTTCCATGTATAATGTTGATCTTTTTTGCGCTTGTTACACTTTAAGACACATCACACAAATGTGCCAGTAAAATGTTTAATAATGACGTAAATGTCTGATCTTCTGGGCTCGAAATTCTTCTAAATTGTCACCCTCAATAAGTTGATTTTTAAATGAGAGTTAAACGCTTTGTGATTTAAAAATTTCATCGTACATTATTGCACACAGCTCATCTTCGTAAAAGGAAATCTCCTTTGAATGTAACGCTTTTCAAATCACCATTCAAAATATTTTTTCGCGACCTGTTAGAAATAGGTTCGTTTCAGCAGTTGCAAGAGAGTGCCAGATAACAAGCGTCACCGCGCTTGCGCAGCTACGACGACACATGAAGCCTATATTTTCGTATGTGTAAAACATTAAAAGATCTTACATTATGTCATAAAAGAAACAAGACATCAGAGGATACTTCAAGAGCGTTGGAATTTCATGAACCATACTACAACGCATAATTCGGCTTGAAATGCACACTCATATGCAAATTTTCTTGGAGTACCAGTACTGTATTATCTCATGTTTGGTTCTTTATTATGGCATAGTGCCATACGTGCACTTGAAATGCAGTAAACAGTTGAAACTAGCCAATAGTGCGAAATTAAACACTTCGTTTCAAATAAATTGACTGCCTCAACAGAAAAGATTAATAAAAGCCAAATCTCTTCAGCAAATTGGCAAAAATAACTTCATTGTTCTGTAAGGCAATTAATGTTTGACTGTCAGAGAGGTGGAAATAAAACCTACAACTAATCCCATATTTTAGCCTTACGTAATTACGCGAACGTATTTTAATTCATTTGATAGCTCCCGGCCACAAAAATCCGTTTTGTTACCATTTACTGTGAGAGCAATATACAAAGAGGAAACAACAAAATCACTAAACGTAAACACAGGTCACGTGGAGACAACCCACCTCCCCACCACAACTCAAGACTGTTCTGTGCATCAGCCCCTGATTCACTAATTTCCGTATTGGGGTACATTAAGTAGTGGTGACCAGCCACACTTCAGTAACCAGAAGTGGGAGAAGATACTACTCATACGCGACTGAACTGCGCTTGCGCAAGGACCCGCTTGCAACTGCTCAAACGAATCTAATTTAAACAGTTGTCAAGCCACATTCATCGGAGGCAATTTGTTGTTACAATGCATTGCACAGTCTTCCTAAAGCCTTTGACACACTTTGCTGTTGGCAAACGCTTGTACGAGCACTGTTTTGTTGTTGTATACGGCGCATTTAATTTGGAACTTAAGTTTCATTTCCTTCCCCCCCCCCCCCCCCCCCCCCTCCCCTGTTCATGTTTTGTTGCTGCAGTATTAATCTGCAATAATGGGATACAGTAATATCCTTTGTTAGAGGACTGGTTCTTACCATTCAAAACCATAAAAATTTAACTGAAAACTAAAACAATGAAAAATTCCCGGAATTCTAAGCAATTCCCGGGTTTTTCCCAGTTTTCTCCACGATGAAAAAATTCCCGAGTTTTTACCAGGTCTCCCGGTTGTCCCGGGTCATATACACCCCGAATATAATGTTCGATACAAATTAGATGGGGCATCCTGAGGGATGAGGGGGCACACTTAAGGACTTGTAAATCAATTATCTCT
The DNA here is from genome assembly GCF_023897955.1 of Schistocerca gregaria. Classification (NCBI taxonomy): domain Eukaryota; kingdom Metazoa; phylum Arthropoda; class Insecta; order Orthoptera; family Acrididae; genus Schistocerca; species Schistocerca gregaria. Next base: position 35,306,884 of record NC_064925.1, on the reverse strand, counting down.
GCTTTATTTGTGTTTGTTCTGTCCTGCAAATGTCAAAATAACTTTTATATGTTGCCATGTATTTATTTTTTCCAGTAAACATGTTAATTAAAGTGAAGTTCAAATCTCTCTTCAATCTTTCCAAATCTGACACCACAAATGAAACAAAAGTCAACCTTTGAATGACCTTCAGTTATTAACTTTATGATCATGATTACCAGTAAATGATACAGGACCCCTTATGCCTCTTCCAATTTGTATCTAACATCGTATTTTGCTGTATTCCTCCTGTATTCCAAGTTAATCCCTACTAGAACTAAAGAGATACTTGCTCATTTGACTTTCATTGAAGCTTGCCACAACCTTGTATAATGTAGCATTTTATATTTAAAATTTGCCGCTCTTTTCACACTTTGGATCAAATATCAGTGCTCCCATTTTTTAAAAACAATCACTTTAGCCTCCAAATCATCTTGGAAACTACATTCAAGGTCATGGCCATTAGCAGCAATGTGTGATCCTTTTTGCCACCTACAACTTTATCTAAAGCATTTTGCTGTATGTCATCTGTATCCAGAGTTATTTCCCATTATGGATTAAAACGGTCCACCCCTTATATGATCACAAGCACATGTAACAAACTTCAAAATGACTGTATGGATTGAGACTGACTTGTGTTGTAAATAAAGCATCTTATTCCAATAACATACCGTCTCAACAAATCATTATTGTTTTAAATGTCATGATTTTGCCAAGTTTGCATTCAGCTGAAGCTATTTAGGGAAAATGAAAGGAAGTTAATCAACAAATCAATTTTAGGATTTTTAAAAAATCAGTTCCTCAATTCTTTAAGTCCATCATTTTATACAACACTCAATGAAAATACTTACACATCCTTTTTAATTACCTTCACATTTAGTTTTCTGCTTGAGAGGGGCTCCTCTGAAGATGGTGCTTTCAGTTGTTCACGAATAACTATCTTTTTAACTTTGAAAGTAGTATCTGTCACATTCTGTCCTTTTGGAAGAAGCTGCTTTTTCTTGAGTTTAACTTTGGACTTTTCTTCCCTTTCAAATTTTTTGCTTCTATTTTTCTTCCCCATGATGCTCCAAAGTACCAAGCTGACCCTATGGCCTGGAATAAAAAGAAATTAGTCATCCTCTTATAAAACACAAATTACTGAGCCTTCCTACAGAAACAAAATTTCTGTTTATGTCAACAGTATTAAAACCTGATAGTTTACTAAAAAAAAAGTGTCAGCAAGTATTTCAAAACTCTTAGCTAAAATCAAATTAAACCTAAACCAAATAACTGCTACCTAGAACACAACTGTAGAAACAGGTAAAGATTGAGAATCTCACAGAAGCCAGCTTTCAGAGTCAGAGGTTCCTTGAGCTGAAACAACAGACAAAGGGCTGGAGAAAATGAGACCAGCAATTGAATAGAAATGCTTAGAAAAAACTACACAACATATTCTCTCTTTGGTCTTATGATAGGTAACATACACAACAAATTCTCACTTTGATCATATGACAGATTACCCTGTGTATTAAGCAGTCAGATATGATGTTTAAAATAACATAGGGAGATGAGGAACGTATAAAAACATGAAGACATTCTCAGAATCCACACTCGTCGAGTTGTCTGAGGACATTATACCTACAGTTGAACAAAATCGGACTGCTCAAACAAAAAGGAAAACCTCTGTTAGGGGGTGTCTGCACAGGAAAGCCCACTGCATAACTATTTCCAGTAGGGTCAAGTAACTGAATGTGGAGTGATATTTCCCGAATCCCCACTGAAAACAACTACGCAGTTGTGTGGATTCTGAGCTCCTGACAGGGGGACAGATGACCAAATGCTTCAACATCTTTCTGATGCAGTTACTGTGGGCAAGTCTAAATACAACAACTAATGCAGCATTTGAGGTCCTTCCTTGTTTAGAAGAAACTGGTTAACATAGTTTACTTCCGCAATTCTCCTGTTAGCTAACTAAAACAGTGAGGATATTTCTTTTACTCCCTGTGAGGTCCCGCACCATAGATCGACATATCCTCCAGTGCCCAGGTGACATATCATGTACTGCAGACAGTGAAATGGCCCCATGGAAACATGGCAAACATATTACAAATGGTTGAGGCTCTCAAGGCTAATTATTGACCTATTACCGGTTGGCTGTCTCAGAATCTTCTGCACATGTTCGATTAACATTCATGTAGTTTGCAGTCATTCCCCCCCACCACAAAAGATAGTGAGCACTGACTACAGATCCATTAAGTTGGTTGGTTGGTTTAAAAGGGGTGGGGGGGGGGGGTGGGGGTGGGGGGGGGGGGGAGGACCAAACTGTGAGGTCATTGGTCCCTTGTTCCCAGTAGAGCAGTTACCCTTAGAAGGGAAAGAAGAAAACAAAAAAGACATGCAGCACAATAACAGGAGAAAGGAAAAACCAGAAGACTGGCAGAAGTACAACAAACACTACAATGGACAAAACAGAACAAGAAAACTACAGCAAGATGCAAGAAACAGGGAGAAGAGGTTAAAAACAAGAAAGCAGATTACCATGGCTGGCTGACCATGAGAATAAAAAAGAAGAAGCCAGCCACTCTGTAACACATTAAAACCTCCAGCCTAAAAGCCCTAGGGTGGAGGACACAGAGGAACAAAGGACATGCGCTAAAACTCAGGTCAAATGATAAAACCCACCCTCACGAATAAAACTTAAAACTAAAGCTGCCGTTGAGGCACTGTCGCCCGGCACTGAAGGTAGGGTGCAGGTAATGTTAAAAGCCCGCCACAGTGCGGCCAAAAGTGGGCAGTCCAGCAAGAAGTGGATTACTTTCATTTGGGAGCCACAGTGACACTTGAGGTTGGTCCACACGAAGGAGGAGGTAACCACGTGTGAGACACCTATGGCCAATGTGGAGCTGACAAAGGACAACCGATACCCTGCGAGAAGCCCACGCCTTAGCAGTTTCCTTAATGACACACACAGTTTGTTGTGCATATTGTTATGCCACTCCATCTCTCACAGCTCCGTTAGGTGGCAGCGTCCACTGGTGAAGCTACAGGAGTCTAGGAAGTCACATATTTAGCTTTTCCTGTTTGTTTCACAGTTTAAATCTTAAGTTAGTGGAATGGATAGGGTGTGTGCATTCTGTGTGCAGACGCAGGAGGAACTGGTTGTAGTTCACGAGCAGCTGAAGACGTTTATTGGCAGTCGTCTGTTTGCAGGCTGCTGTCACCTGTTTCACACACATGCTCTGCTGCCAAGGCACCTTGTAGCATAACTGTTGCAGGAAATCTGCATTCACTGTAGAACGAGCTGCGGGTTGTAATTTGTTTGCATAGCTCTAGGCAGAAAATTAATGTGGAGGTTGGCCATCTGCCCTCCCCTGTTCACCCTGTGAGTGGGCAGGTGGCTGCTCCTGACACATGGGGGGTAGGGGGGGGGGGGGGGGTGTTTACTAGCTTTCAGAAGCTCCAACATTAGACATGTTATGGCACCCCTTAAGGAAACAGCATCCAGGGCCAGAAAGAAAGGCAATGTGCACTGTAGGAGGGCCTCAACTGGGAAGTGAATGACCCAGTGACTGTGGCTATCTAGTGAGCAGGGCGCAGTCACCACATGCAAGTTGTGCCTCACATCAGCACCAGTGTCATCCGTCACTTTGGCTCTGAAGCCGTCCCCAGATCATACCGGATGCCGGCAGAATCAGTGAATACTGCTGGCCTCGTGGATGGGGTATCAGAAGAACTCACAATTCCCAGTATCATTCCTGGAACTGATTGAGGTCCTTCGGTTTGGAGTCAAGTGGACGGTCTCAACCAAAGGTTCTGTTATTTCTGTGATGGTCTTCGCAGCAGATTTCTAAGCCTGCTTTAGCGGATGAAGAATTGTCACTGACAATCAGTGGTGCACTACACAACAGAAGCAGCCATTCGGGTAGCAGCACCTGGGAGTTTTTAGACTATGCAGCATTTTCAGGTACTCTGATGAACACTCGCCAGATGACAGGCAGGATGCAAAAATCGGACAGTTCGACTGTAGAAAGTTTAGTCAGTAAATTGTCGAAGTATTGTTACAAAGTTCCTGAATTTACTGTCTCCCAGGGAAGCTGCCACGCCCAAATTTTTCTCAGAACTGAGAGTTAGCTGAAACCAGAAGTAGAAAGCTCCAAAATATTTAACAAGCTAAGGAATCTACATAGAAAAGCGAGATTAGATGCCACAGTAGGTGAAGTGTTCAAACTGTCAACAAAAATATTGCGTCTATCGAGGTCAAAACTGAGTCTGACTGTGAAGTTATTTGGACTCAAGTAGCAGGCCTAGGTTAACTCAAGTTAATTATTGGATGTTTTTACTGGCCACCCGATTCCACCATAACCTCGTAAAATCATTCACGGAAAGTCTACGCTCAGTAGGCCACTAGTACTACATGATGGGAATCATGCAGTACTAGCTGGAGGTATCATTAATCATTGAGTGCAGACTGTGAGGTCAATGGATTCACTGCAGATGGTACTATCAGGAAATCTTGCAAAGTATTTTTTGAACACGTTTTCTGAAAACTGCCTGGAACAACTAGTACAAGAACCCACACGCAATGGAAATATTTTAGACCTTGCAGCTACAAACTGGTCTGACCTTATCAACAGCGTCAGTGTAGAGACAGGAATTAGTGATCACAATGTCATCATAGTGATGATAGCTACTAAAGTAAAGCTAGGAGAGTATTTATGCCAGAAAAATGAGATAAGTGATTGTTAGCATCCCACTTAGACAACAGACGGGCAGAATTTAGCTCCAGTACGACGGATTTAGAGGGATTATGGGCATAGTTTAAACTGACTGTTTATCACACTACTGGCTTTGGTTTTGTTTTGCTTTAGGGTGCAAAAGACAACAGGGGTCATATGCGTCCAGGTCAAAACTATAGAACACAAAGACAGAGAGGAGTTAAAAAATAACTACACATCAGCTCCAATTGACATAATAGAAGACAACTAAAAACAGGTACGTGGAGAAAGTGCTAAAAAAAGACACCATGCAGAAACGGAGGTCCAAAACTAAAAATTAAATCCCATGCACCATATTGCTTTGGCTAATAAAAAGTAAAATGCGGTTGACAGCCCACACATCATTTGCTAAAATGGCCAATAACTCAGACAGCAAACCCGAGTGTTGTGTACACAGTTCTGTGTAGTCAGCATGTACACAACTTTCCCACTAGAGCGCGCCCCACTAAGCACAACAGCGCAAGCGCAGCGCTCACCCGTCTCCACACTACGAGGTGGCACTGCCATAGAGACAGACCAAATTCTGCTTCCGCCGATCCGCGTATTAATATGTAACGCAGCCAATGAGATTGCTGCTAATGTAGAACCTTTTCTCCTCACGGATCAAACTCTCGCAGTGATACATGAACGTGCGAGGTATTATAATGAGTACAGACCTTCAATTAGCCAGTCTGCATTTGTCTGCACCAGTCTGTACCAGTCTGCATTAGTCTGTACGAGTTCTACATTTGTCTGTACCAGTCTATAGTCAAGTTTCAGTCTGCGCCTAATAAGATTACCACATTCCTGTACGTAGCCATGAAGATAAATGTATAGACACTTTTGCCAAGTATCAAGAGATACATGTGAGAATAAGATTAAAGTACCAAGACCAAAGGAACTTCAGATTGTCAATTGTAAATAGCATCCACAACCAAGTTAAGTAATTTTTATGCTTGTTATTATTTTAATAAATGTGTGTGAAAATTATCAAGTTCTGTTTAAAGTTGGTCGCCGTCAATCTGCTACTCTAATCGTGCCAGTGACATTTCTATTGTCTGGCCGAACGGCAGAAGATAAACACGCCACGATAAGACCACGAGACATATTGCTGACACTCCCCTACTTCGTTAGAGCAACAAGTCAAATAATCTGATGGTGTGTGTACTGAAGGTCTTACAGTACGCACACCACACCAAGCGAGAACGGAAACAATTAAAAAATGGGCAGTCGATCAGGAAGTGGCGGAAAGTTAAAACGTGGGCACAATGTGTACTACGTGGTGGAGTAGCGCCACTTATCAAATGATAGTGGCTAAAAAGGCAGTGCCCAATATTCAGCCTACTTCAAATGACCTCCTTACAGTGGGAGGGCCGAGAGGAGATCGTCCGAGCCACTGCGAGAGGCTTAATGTGGCGGACCTTATTCCCGTGAAGTGAGGACCATTGGCAATGCCAAAGGGACGCCACCTCCTGACAGACAACAACACACAGATCTCTGGAAGACAACAACACACAGATCTCTGGACGGAATACAGGAACTCGTGGGCTGAGGTATGAGGACAGCAGCCTTGGCAACAGTGTCACCAGCCTCATTTCATAGCAGAGCAACATGACCAGGAACTCTCAGAAACATCACTCTGGCTCCATGGGCAATGTAGAGCACACTCAGAGTTTGAAACGAGTCTGAGCAGAGGACACAACTCAAAGGCTGTGTCGCCGGATGTACTCCGTGGCCTGACACAGGGCAAAGAGCTCGGCTGTAAATACTGAGCAGTGTGCTGGAAGCCAATATCGAAACATAGCGGAGCCAATAACGAAGGTACACCCAATGCCACAGTCAGTCCGAGAGCCATCAGTGAATACAAAGGTATTACCACGAAGTTCCACGCGAAGGTCGTGAAACTGAAGGCAATAGACCGAGGCTGGAGTCGTGTCCTTAGGAGTGAATGAAAGCCAAGATTAAAATGGGCTGCTTCACAAAGCCAAGGTGGTGAAGGGTGCACATCCACTGCGAAAGGTGCATGCAGTTTGAATTTAAGCCACCGTAGCAAGTGGCAAAAGCGGACTCCAGTAGGTAACAGAGAAGAGGGATGCACCCCAAACTGGCGATCGAAGGAATCATCAAAGGAGGCGGCATTGGATGGGTGGCCACACATGGCAGACAAACAGCATGCATACCTTCTGAGAAGAAAGTCACAGCGGTAGGACAGTGGTAGTTCATCAGCTTCACTATACAGACACGCAACCGGGCTAGTATAAAGGCGCCCGTGGCCAAACGGATGTCACAATGGTGGATAGTGTTGAGTCAGCATAAGATGGATGGACGTACAGACGCATATACAAAGCACCCATAGTCGAGTTTCGAACCAACAAGGGACCAGTACAAATGGAGGAGGGTGGTTCAATTGGCACCCCAGGAACTACCACTGAAGACACGAAGGACATTGAGAAACCGCATACAGCGGGCTGCCAGGTAAGACACATGGCAGGACCAAGAAAGTTTCCTGTCAAGCATGAACCCCAGGAATTTTGTAGTTTCAACAAACGGAAGGTCAACTGGCCCAAGATGTAAAGATGGTGGGAGAAACCAACTGCGTCACCAGAAATTCGTACAGATGGTTTTGTCAGCGGAAAACCGAAAGCCACTGTCGATGCTCCAGGAGTAAAGACGATCTGCATGTCGCTGAAGATGCCGCTCAGTGAGACGCGTCAAAGGAGAACTGCAATAGATGGCAAAATCGTCAACAAAAAGGGAGCCGGAGATGCCCGGGGGAGACAGGCCATTATAGGGTTAATGGCAATAGCAAACAGGATGACGCTCCGGACGGAAACCTGAGGCACACAGTTTTCCTGAATGAAGGTGTCTGACAAGGCAGAACCCACACACACATTGAAAACTCTGTCTTTTAAAAATGCCTCAAGGAAACAGGGCAAGCGGCCACGGAAGCCCAATGTGTAAACGGTACGGAGGATACCAGTTCTGCGGCAGGTGTCGTAGGCCTTCTCCAAATCAAAAAACATGGCCACAGTCTGGGATTTCCGCAGAAAACCATTCATGACATGGAGTGGACAAAGCAAGGAGACGTTCAACTGCACACTGTGAATTCATCAGTAAATTGCGAGACTCGAGCCACCATACCAGCCGGGCATGAACCATACATTCCATCACCTTGCAAACACAGCTGGTAAGAGAGATGGGGTGGTAGTTAGAAGGAAGGTTTTCGTCCTTACTGGTCTTAGGTATGGGTTTGACTGTGGCTTCATGCCAGTGTCTGAGAATGTGCCTTTGCCCAGATGTGGTTGTACATGTTAAGCAGAAAGTGCTTGTCCGCAAGAGAAAGGTGCTGCAACATCTGAATGTGGATGGCATCTGGCCCTTGGGTGGAGAATCGGGATGAACTGAGAGCATGAACTAAGTCCCTCGTGGTAAAGGCAGCATTGAGCACTAACGATTCGGAGAAGAGAAGGGTATCACCTGAGCCTCCTCCACTTGTTTAAGATGGAGGAAGGCAGGGTGACACTACACAAAAGGCTGACAAATTCTCTGCAGCTGCCCAGCTATTGCACCTACACAGAACTGTCTGCACGCCCCTGCCTGAATGCGGCGTGGCAATTGTATCATCAGCCCGAGGATTGTGGTATGGACATTTCAGCAGTGTTGTCAATTACGTAGGTAATAATGTGATCTGACAAATCCTGGGTGCTATACCAGTGTTAAAATACAGAAAGCGGCTTGTACAGCATCCAGTTTGTGTTACTGAGCACCCTTCGCGGCCACTTTCTTTCAAGCACTGTCCTGTCTGGGGTGTGAATCCACATCTCTAGAGTAATGTGCACAAATAATGGAGAGCATATGAGTAGACTGACAGCAGTGGATGACCCTGTTACAGTACTGAATTGGGCACCTCTGCCCACTACAGATAATGTTCTCAATGGCTCTACACCTGCACAGGTATCTACTGAGCCCCATAGCACATTGTGTGCATTATAATCCCCCACATGGTTGGGACAGTAGTATAAAGAATTTAGTGAGAACCTGTCCTTTCAACAAGGGTGAGAATTTTGACTGTCTAGAAGTAGTACAATTTTGACTGACACACAACGTGGTTCCAGCTATGGGCCCATTAGGAACAAAAGGACCATTTCAACGTGCCTGTGAGATTACACTGTGTTTATTGCACACAAAAGTGATATTCTTATGGGCGTTTTGTAGCCTTCCCTGTATGATCCAATTATTACATGGAAGTACAAGATTTCAGTAAAGAAAAATGAGGAAATAAATGCTGTAATGGCTGTGCAAAACCTCACAAGAATTGAGCAATGTTTGAAAGGCATTCTGCTGTTTGTAAGAAAAAACTATACTCATTTCCACTGTCTGTAGTACAAGCCTATAGTCCCAGTACTGAAAATCCCAGACGAATGTACATCGGCTGGGGACCATAACTGCACGAGGGAAACAGTTGAAGTCCAGGTGAAAGGAAAACATTCTTGTCCTGTTCTTAAGGGACATTACTCTGCTGTGATAATTTAAATTATTTTGTATTGTATATACTCTATTTACACAGATATAGTACTTTCCCATTGAGAATTTTGCACAACGCAACATGATTATGTATTAAACTACCAACCGTATCTATTTCCTTCCTTCTATTCCATTTCCCTACTGTTTACACTATAGCACTTCATACTGTTACAACGCAAGTGATGGGTAACTATCTGACAGCCTTTTGTGTGCCTATTTGTGACTCAGCATCACTGCTATATGGTGGGTAGCAACTATCCTTTTTATAAGATTGTTACATTCCATCCTGGATTTTACACTGTTTGATTTAGTAGAACTGCTTGACATAGAACATAGAAGAGGACAGATAGGAGGAACACACTGTTAACCTATGATGCACATTCACAGATACAGTGACAACTTATAAGGTGGTGGAGAGAAGAGATGCAAAGAGTTCTACACTCTGTTTACAGAAATAGTGACATATACTTTAGCTCCCTCCACACTAAGGTTGTCCTTTCTGTGAAGGTTGTAATCACATGGCACAGGGGCACTGGCAATTTCAAAATGATATGCCTTGGAGACATAACAAATTGGTCTTCATTACACTACCCATAGTTTCTCTACATTTGTTCAGAGGTTTTTTCCTTTCTCTAGCACTTATTTAACTGAGGTAGAGTGTCTACAGCAGATGGGACTGAGGGTTGGGGGCAGATTTACTTAAGTAACTTAACAGTTTCCTCATGCAGCCATCAATGCCCACAGCACTTCACCAATGGTCATCATCCACCCAGTCAGACAAGGCCAAGATCACAACACCTGACAGTTTTGTAAGAGACGTTTATGGCTTCTTGTTCTTGGTTCTTTTCTTTGACTTTGGAAGCGCTGGCCAGGCTGTTTCCAACTGGACAATTCTCCTGAGTCCACTTTCCTGTTCACCAAGATGGTGCTACATTCTTCTCACCAAGAGGGTGCAATATTCTTCTCAACTATATGCTATACTGTCACCATTGTTTCTTTTCTGTGCCTGCCGGTTTGTTTATTCAGAGGTGCAAGTTGTCGTGCCTTCAGCAGCTGTTATTGACTGGGTGCCAGCCTTAGTCTTTTGACAAAGGTTGCTTCAGTGCTAAAGCAAATGACATGACAGGATGTGGCTGCAAGCCTCTAATGACATCTCCACTTCAGAGTATGATTTGACTTACATAATTTTAAACTCCTCGATTTTCTTTTCTTCTACGTAGATTGGACATTCTGTGAGCAATCAGCACACATGGGCAGAGCAGTGACCCAATTATATCGTTTGTCAGCAGCTGACTTATCTTCCATATGTAACCTACCATTTGTACTACACAGGGATATAACTGAACCTCGACACTTTGAAACAGCACATGAGGTTAGCTACATGTGGCCAATTTCTGAGATATGTCAGCAATGTATTTGTTCAATTTCAGTATCTTGCATCTCAGAATAAAATCTCCTTCCTTTCAAGATCACCATTTACTCTTTGTCATGTTGTTCACTCTGTTGTTGTTGTTGTTGTTGTGTTCTTCAGTCCTGAGACTGGTTTGATGCAGCTCTCCATGCTACTCTATCCTGTGCAAGCTTCTTTATCTCCCAGTACTTACTGCAACCTACATCTTTCTGAATCTGCGTAGTGTATTCATCTCTTGGTCTCCCTCTACAATTTTTACCCTCCACACTGCCCTCCAATGCTAAATTTGTGATCCCTTGATGCCTCAGAACATGTCCTACCAACCGGTCCCTTCTTCTTGTCAAGTTGTGCCACAAACTCCTCTTCTCCCCAATCCTATTCAATACTTCCTCATTAGTTATATGATTTACCCATCTAATCTTCAGCATTCTTCTGTAGCACCACATTTCAAAGGCTTCTATTCTCTTCTTGTCCAAACTATTAATCGTCCACATTTCACTTCCATACATGGCTACACTCCATACAAATACTTTCAGAAACAACTTCCTGACATTTAAATCTATACTCTTCACTCTAGTGACATTATATCTTGCAATTCTTTGATATCAACATTCATGTAATTTCACGTGCTGTGCAGCACATATTGTATGGCATATTCTGCAGTATGGCATTTAACAGCTTGGTTACTTGGGTGTACTTCACTGTATCAACCAGGACTGTGTCATAATGCGGTAGTTTAAGTCTTTCTGCAATTCTGTCCATCACTTTATGCATGTAGAATGGTGACAGTTTCTCAAGCATACCTGCTGTCCATCTGGGAATAATGGAACTGTTATGAACTACAGGCCTTTGTGTGTTACTGTATCTGTTTTCTTTAGTAGTGGCAGATAGCCATATAAACTCTCTTAGAATTGGGCAGTCCTTGTGACACACAATGGTCAACACAACAGTGATGGCCGAACCATGCACAAAGCTTGCTGGTTGTATTTGCCAGCCCTCAGCCCGGGAATCCAGAGTACGCAACAGTCTCACCCAAGTCAACAAAGACTGAATTTCCTGAGATGCTTGCCACCTGGCACTACCTGAGGGGCACAATAGGCTTATCAAATGCCTCATACACAGTGAGCATTATCACTGAAGATTGAAGTGATGACACTTACCTAAGCCAGAAGTCTAGGGTAAGACGCAAAGGGACAGGTTTCGAGTTGGCGAATCCAACGAATGTAAGACAACGGCCACAGTTATGGCTGCAGGGGCAAAAAGTTACTGAATAGTTCACACAGCGTTTTTAGCTTTATATTCTGTGCCACAAGTTTTTAATTGCTATGGAAAATACCTTGCAAATTTCTGGGATTAGGACTGCACTTATTCTAAATACACTATGCATTTGCTGACTATATTAATTTCAGGGTATTGCAAGCAATTTTGTCTGCTGCACTCTCAATGGATGTCAGCAACCATCTAATAACAAGCCCCGTCACACTCACATCACATCTCATACCGAGCACTGTCAAATTATTTAACTTTACATGTAAGTTGTGGTATTGTAGTGTTCGTGACTGAGTCGATCAACACACAACCACTGGTGTGCCCAGGTACCAAAGGACGACTGTATGTTGGTTTAAGTCTAAAGAGCAGAGTACAATCACAGTTCCTAGAGACATGAATCACACTACTTTGTTGTGGCTAACAGCCCACAAATGAGGCTTCGGTCGGGGGTAAGCCTAGGGCGCTGAAGGATGTACAAGACTAGGCACCAAAGGTAAACAGAGGTTGCTACAGAATGGACAAAGCCTGCGAGGCTGCCAGCAAGTGAAATGCGCTCGAGGTTTCTCTGACACAGCGGTGAGATACACCTTGTTTGACTCGGTAAAGTGTACTCCGATTAATGAGCAGCTAGGCAAGAAGGGAAAGCAGAAAGGTGGAAGGAGTATATAGAGGTTCTATACAAAGGCGATGTAGTTGAGGGCAATATTATGGAAATGGAAGAGGATGTAGATGAAGATGAAATGGGAGATATGAGACTGCGTGAAGAATTTGACAGAGCACTGAAAGACCTGAGTCGAAACAAGACCCCAGGAGTAGACAACATTCCATTAGAACTACTGACAGCCTGACAAATCTCTACCATCTAGTGAGCAAAATGTATGAGACAGGTGAAATTCCCTCAGACTTCAAGAAGAACATAATAATTCCAATCCCAAAGAAAGCAGGTGTTGACAGAGGTGAAAATTACCGAACTATCAGTTTAATAAGTCACAGCTGCAAAATACTAACGCGAATTCTTTACAGACGAATGGAAAAACTGGTAGAAGCCGCCCTTGGAGAAGATCAGTTTGGATTCCATAGAAATGTTGGAACACGTGACGCAATACTGACCCTATGACTTATCTTAGAAGAAAGATTAAGAAAAGGCAAACCTACATTTCTAGCATTTGTAGACTTAGAGAAAGCTTTTGACAATGTTGACTGGAATACTCTCTTTCAAATTCTGAAGCTGGCAGGGGTAAAATACAGGGAGCGAAAGGCTATTTACAATTTGTACAGAAACCAGATGGCAGTTATAAGAGTTGAGGGGCATGATAGGGAAGCAGTGGTTGGGAAGGGAGTGAGACAAGGTTGTAGCCTCTCCTCGATGCTATTCAATCTGTATATTGAGCAAGCAGTAAAGGAAACAAAGGAAAAGTTCGGAGTAGGTACTAAAATCCATGGAGAAGAAATAAAAACATTGAGGTTCGCAGATGACATTGTAATTCTATCAGAGACAGCAAAGGACTTAGAAGAGCAGTTGAACGGAACGGACAGTGTCTTGAAAGGAGGGTATAAGATGAACGTCAACTAAAGTAAAACGAAGATAATGGAATGTAGTTGAATTAAGTCAGGTGGTGCTGAGGGAATTCGATTAGGAAATGAGACACTTAATGTAGCAAAGGAGTTTTGCTATTTGGGGAGCAAAATAACTGATGATGGTCGAATTAGAGAGGATATAAAACGTAGACTGGCATTGGCAAGGAAAGTGTTTCTGAAGAAGAGAAATTTGTTAACATCGAGTATTTATTTAAGTGTCAGGAACTCGTTTCTGAAAGTATTTGTATGGAGTGAAGCCATGTATGGAAGTAAAACATGGACCATAAATAGTTTAGACAAGAAGAGAACAGAAGCTTTCAAATGTGGTGCTACAGAAGAATGCTGAAGATTAGATGGGTAGATCACATAACTAATGAGGAGGTATTGAATAGAATTTGGGAGGAGTTTATGGCACAATTTGACAAGAAGAAGTAACCGGTTGGTAGGACATGTTCTGAGGTGTCAAGGGATCACCAATTTAGTACTGGAGGGCAGTGTGGAGGGTAAAAATTGTAGAGGGAGACCAAGAAATGAATACACTACGCAGATTCAGAAGGATGTAGGCTGCAGTAGGTACTGGGATATGAAGAAGCTTGCACAGGATAGAGTAGCATGGAGAGCTGCATCAAACCAGTCTCAGGACTGAAAACAACAACAACAGGCACATCCAGTGCAAGCCCAGTATGAAATAAGCGCGAGCTCGTGTGAACTCCAATTGGTAGGCTACTAAGCATGGTTGGTGTAAGCCCAGAATGTGAACTGGTTACAGAGCTGTCAGGTAGTGGCCTAAATACTCAACCAGCAGAAGGATATCTGAGGAGGCACACAACTAGGGGGAAGTGAGGTAGTGGCCATGACAGCAATGGTGTTTGCAGGGATTTTATGCCTCTGGCACCACAGGGTACCATAGCGGCTCCTGGATGTTCAGTTTAAAACAAGCCAGTGTCAGTTTGTTGATGCAGATTGTTTATGTTTGAGATCTAGGAAAATGTTGTTAGTTGGCTGTAGAGCCAGCAACTGACAGGACATGACTGTATGGTTAGTGGCTTTGTCACAGGTGGCAGCCTATAGCAAATATAATGACATTGCTACTGTTCTAACTCCCTAACCCAGTGACTACATTAGAGTCTTGAACAGCTAATAAATTTGATGTTTTTTTTTTTTGAAACAATTCCATTACTGTCTCTAATGTCTTCTACCACACCTCATTTAGCCAACAGTTTCAAATGCTCTTAACATGTACTACCATTTTAATCATTGTACAGGTGTTCCTTGTTTGAGAAGTTGATTGTTCAGTGTCCAGCACAAGCTGACAAGAGTCCTTAAGATTCATACGGCAGGCCTTTTAATATTATATTCTGCTTCCTCAGTTTGGTGGTTTTTCATTTAAATAATAATCATTCCTATATTTCAAAGATTATTTTCTCCGATATTCGCAATTTACCCTTACATATTTCACAATGGTGGTGTCCACAGGAATTTCATTATGATTGATTATGATGCCAATTCGTCAATTAAGGGATTACTTTACACTGAACAGACGAAATGATTTGATAAAACCTATAATCAATACATGTTTTATTGCTGGGATACACAAAGCTTAGTGTGGATGAAATATCTGAGGTATAATTACATATCCCTAAAGAGAATAACTATACAAAATCCCAAGTACTGTCTTTCTTGCCACAGAAGAGCTAATTGAACCCGACTGAAAGCAGTGCAATCTGGCAACCGAGGGTGTCACGTGGATGCGGTATGTAGGCATGGTGATCAGTACACCCCAGTCCGGGCCACTACTATTTGATCAAGTGGCTGCTCAATTGACATCACAAGACTGAGTGGACCCTAATGCAGTCCGTCCGTCCCCCCCCCCCCCCAAAAAAAAAAAAAAGAAAAAATGCCTTGAAGGACCCGGACTGAACCCGAGTCCCCTGCACAACTGTCAGCCACACTAACCTCCCAGCTGTTGGAGGCAGACAGTTAAAAAGTACTGAATGAATAATAGAGTTATATGTCAACAATATGACCAAATGGTTAAAATCTCTCACATTTCATACTTATCACAGTGCTTACAACATAGGAAACCGTTTTCATGTGGCAGCAATGACATATACACTTACTCTGAGATCTGAATCCGATGCTTTCAAAAATGGTGAATAAATTAATTAAAAATAAAATCTAAACAGAGCACACAGAGAACAGACAGCATGTTAGACAGAGATGTAATTAAAGTTTTCCTACAACACAGAACTATTTGTAAAGGATTGACGTAAAAATCGTTTTACAGCATGTAATCATGACGACAGACAGCTTAAGCCTACCTAAATACGATTGCGTATCCAAAGCCATGTATACATCAAAATGAAATTCATTTAAGAAAACTATAAAATTATGAGGTAGAACAGTACTATCTTCGCGATATGAAATATCAATACAGGCAATACACACACACACACACACACACACACACACACACACACACAAAGACAAAACACCATTCTATATTTCAGAACCAATCATGCATTCCTTGGGGAGAAGAGAGGGATATACTGGAGAAGGAATGGCAGACCAGTTGATCAAAGGATGAGAGAGACCCACCAGTAGTGAGGACGTCGCACCTCCCCCCACTAAAACTCCTGGGGCCACAGAGACAAGAAGAAGACTTCATGCAAGTGGCAACAGCACTTCCTGCCCAGAACAAGAGCTCATCTAGGATACACCCAAAGTCTTCATAGTTTTCTGACACAGGATTAGGATACTGTCAGAAAGGAGTGCATGTGATTTTTCACAGAATTTAGCACTAATAATTTTTTTAAACGGTAGTAGAATTACTTGTAACTTGTTACTTTTAATTTGATACCTAGTTTTTGGTCCCTCTGACGACTGAAAACTGATCGTCATTCAACTGAATGACGGCAGTATCGATATATCAGATGTAGCACTTCAGTGAAGCCGGAGGTTGTTGGCATATAAATTACCTTTACAGGATGACAGAACTGGCGAGATATTGATGTACATGGAGAACGACAGTGGGCCTACGGCCGAGTCCTGTGGCTGTACCGAGATAACGTGCTTTGTGGATAACTCATCATTCCCACAGATAACAAACTGAGTGGCCAGCATGTCTGATTGAATAGTAGTGGGCCCAGGTTAGATTCCCGGCCAGGTCATAGATTTTCTCCACTTGGGGTCTGGGTGTTATCCCCATCATCATTTCCTCCACATCAACACACACGTCACCCAATGTGGCATCAAGTGGGAGGACTTGCAGCTCATCGGCCAAACTTCCACAAATGGGGCTCCCGGCCATCAGTGACAAATGATCATTTCATTAGTTCTCTGTTTCTCAAGCAGCCACTTCGCTGCACATCTGAAAATTTTAGTTGCCACATTTTTCTAAGCAGTATGTAAAAGTCTGTATCAAATGCTTTGCTGAAGTCTAGAAGTATCAACTTTGTGGCCTCATGGTTGTCTATGGCACATGCCAGGTCAACAGTCATCGTAATGAAATGTTTGTGCTGCGATGTTTACAAAAGGTGTACCGACATTTGCCATATAAGTTGAATGCGCATAAGTATTCAGTCAGCAGGCAGTGGCCAACATATTTCAGAGGATTGCATACAGCGGGCTAATATCCTATAGTATGCACCAATTGAATGACAGTGAAGATCCTGTAGAATACGCAAACTGAACTGTACCACAATGATGTCACAAGGAATTTCAATTTAATCCTTAACTGTTCATTCCAGATAGGTGTCCACATCATTACTGATCTTACTTGCTCCCTGATTACGTAGGATCTATCCAATGGCTTAAAGTCATGGAAGCTTCTGGAATTTTTAAGTGTTTGTAATTCTGTAAAACATTTCACAAGTTTTGAACATAGTTGCTATGCACCTCTCCAAAATAACATACAAATAACTTTGTGCTTTTAACATTACAATGCTGAAGCAAGTATAGTGAAGCAGATAATATTGACTTTCTAAATGTATTCGTTAATGTCCCTATCGAGATACGCTTTTAAGTGTCCCTCTGGTACTACAACACTGGGTTTTTACATGACTTTTTCCAAAGAATGACAGCTCACCAGTCACTAAAATACTGTGTTTTCGTAACGTGTGGATACGTTTCTTTAATTAAATGTCTAAAAGTTCTTGAATTGTAAATCATAAAGATATCATATTTCATGTTGTTACATCTGACAAAAAGACAATCAAGTAATAGTTTAACCCCAGTAGCACGAACAGTGCAAAAGTTTGTTCTTCGACTTGGATAGTAGGTAAAACAGTAATTTTCACTAATAATCCACTGATACTACAAGTAGCTGTGTAACAGATAAAACAGCGCCACTTGAGCGTAAGACAATTTCTAAGAAAACGGTACACGTGAATTATGGTGCAGTCAAGAAAAATAAAGCAGTTGCTGATTCATGATTCAGCACAATAATATTTCACTTCTTGGTCGATCACATTCACCATCATATGGGGCATCCCATTCATTCAGTTAAATGGTAAAAGTAAACTGACGCTTTCAAATTGAATTTTTCTGATCGCCAGATAATTGCAAGTAACGTTAAATGACATAAAAATACACTCTATGAACAAACTTTCTTTCCTATGTAGACTGACACCCAGTCATCAACGCATAGAAAAACACTTACAGCCTTAACATTAGTGCAACTTTCTGCCTCCAGTCTTTACTGAATATAGCTCACACGAAATTACAACACGTACTTACATTCACAATAACGGATGTGTACACCAAATAAAAGCAGGCGTATGTAACAATGTCCAATAACTCAATATGAGAAACTACTTTTTCTGCGTAACCATCACACAGCCAGCTTCTACAACCGATATTCACAGTATGTGCTCATACGTAAACGCAATACAATGAGTGGAAAACAATCTATCACAACTTCACAAGTTTGTTTACATTTCACGCCAAAACACGTGTGCGAGAACCTCGCAATTCACGTGCAGTGTCGCCAACACTGACAGACTTATTTCCGTTAACCAAATTTCAAGATCTGCTAGAAATAAAACAAAAGAAACGCCATAATCTTGCGAATAAGGACAAACTACCTATTTAAATTCTTGTGAGCTGTTGGGAGAACGTAAGGTGATGTCTATCATAGACAAGTGACTTACAGGCGTCGGGGTGAGAGTTGGGCAACCATTTGTACAGTATATAAATAAACTGAATTCTTCTGCAACGTCCAAAGCATCTCAGACATATATGTCATCCAGCTTGCATTGCCAGGTCGTATGGTGAGTGTTGAATTCTCCTCAGAACAAGAATGGGGATTGAATTGAGTAACCAAAGCTTGCCACTTATCAATTTCTATTTTTAACCTTGGAGGGCTGTATAATGCCCAAATGAAAGGGTCCAAAGTAGTTGAACTCACATCGCTACTGTCTGGAAACTTCTTTAATGTACGGTATGGTTCTACAGGACTAGCAGAGGGTGAAAGCAGTGACCTAACAAACCATATTAAACCACATTTTCCATCATATCTGCCCTGTGGAAAAATGTGGTTGCCTGGTAATGAGAACAAAGGATTTGGTTTAAATCACACTTCTGATTGTTCTACAATGTGTGGACTTAGCAAAGTTACTCTCTTTGCAGATATTCTCTGTTTGAAGTGTCTGATCTGCCATTCCACAGAAGAATTGTAATCGTCATTTTGATGTGCCAAAGTTTCCAATAGCATCTGGAGTATGCAATGGAATTGAGTAACCCTTGTCATGCTCTTTGAATTTCACGAATGACCTGCTCAATCAGATTGAAAAGTTTGTCTTGCAATGTGCGTAACTAACCTCAGACAAGGCAGTCTTCCTGTTTCCAACTCGGGATCTGAATCTCCATTGCAGTAGTTGTTCTGTGGAATAGAAGAGTGGTGTTGCTGCCAATGTGCGTTGCTACGAATTGCTCTTAGCGGCAGGGTGCTGGTTGCAGCAGTCCCTTGGGGTGTAGGCACTAGGTGGGCGATCTGGTATCATTGCTGTGTGACGGTAATTCTGTGCGTTAGGATTGTCAGAGCTGGAAAGACACGTTCATGACGTAGTGGAGGTGGAGAGCACACTGCGTCAACACACCGTCCACAGGAGGTAGCTATCTAAGCTAACTTGAAAGTGACACCTTGCCTAGTAGCGACTGGTGTGTGTACTCTGGGCACACACTGTTTACCACGTCATGTGCTTGGTTTCAATAGACACACCGCAGACGAGCGTGATTTTCACGTCAGTTGTCACATCATATGGCAGAGCAGCATTGGCTGCTTAAGTGATTAAAACTAAAAAATAAGACAGTTAAAAGATAATTCCACAGAAGGGACATATGCATCTACTGGCAACAATCTCATAAATTGCAACAAAATCTGGCAGTATCTGCTAGTCACACTGAACCACACATATACTAAATTTTTATAGTGATGTTAATTTCATCTTTAATCACCTTTTTCGACGTGCATCTTATGTGCAGGAAGTTATATGGCGAAATAATCACGTCTGATACAGTTTTTTCACTTAGGCTGGTGTCTAGTTTTTGATTTACACATTGGTTCGTAATTGTTGTTGTGGTCTTCGGTCCTGAGACTGGTTTGGTGCAGCTCTACACGTTACCCTATCCTGTGCAAGCTTCTTCATCTCCCAGTACCTACTGCAACCTACATCCTTCTGAATCTGCTTAGTGTATTCATCTCTTTGTCTCACTTTACTATTTTTACCCACCACGCTGCTCTCCAATGCTAAATTTGTGATCCCTTGATACCTCAGAACACATCCTACCAACCGATCCCTTCTTCTTGTCAAGTAATTACATCACTTATTAAGTATGTCTCTAGATTAGGCCTACTATATTTTGGAATGAAAAAAGGACTCTTTCTATATTTCTGAACTAAAAAAGATGTTAATGTTATTCAGTAGCTGAACAAAGACCACCAATTATTCACTAATCACAGGGAAGTGGTAAAATGAGTGCAATTTACCGCCATAAATAGTTTTCACTTACTAATATGTGGTAATCGTTTCTGTACAAGCATTTGATGAATATAGTGAGCTAAAAATGAAAAAAATTGATATTCGACATGAAAACACAGTTTCAAAACTGCACTACTACACTAGCAATATTTACTTTGAGAACCACTGACTGTTCACCTATTGTTGATCTGTGAACTTTGAGGGGTCAGGGAGTGAAGGAAGAAGCACTAGACTATGCAGTGTGAGTAGAAGTAGGAGGTAATGCTTCTGCTATCATGCTCAGTTGTACCAACCATTTCCTGTGGTGTAAATTACATGTGAAAGTAGTAAGGTTTTATAAAAGCTTACCAAAGTTACATTCATGATCAACTACAGTGTCTATTTGCAGTAATGAATATGAAATCCAATTAAGACTGTGAAACACATTTATTACTAGGTCTCAAAGGTTAGCAGTATGCAACATGGAATGTTCCAATTTCTGCTGCCAAGTGTGTATCAGAACAATGAGGTCATTGGTCAAGAAAAGATAAACAAACTACAGATGAGCTTTATTTCTACATTCAGATATTTAAAAACAATTATTATTATTGCTTTCCCACCATTGCTCCTGCTTTACAGTAGCCCAAGAATATTTTTCTGTAGAGCTTACCTTAATTAATAGCCGTTTACCATTCATTAGATAGCTTTGTAACTAATGTTTTTATGAGTATATTGTGCTTTCAACAGTCCTAGAAGGGATTGAAAGACAAATTGTTCCTTTTTTTTTGCCGCTGATTCTGCATTAGGGAGAAAAGTCTTCTACATTTGTTTTGTGGAATGGAAAAGCAAAGAAGAATTCAACAATTTTTAGAATTTTCGAATGGCAAGAAGAATGTCTGGATTCCGCAAAACATCTGGTCTACTTTTTGTGAAAGTGAAGATTAATGAAATCATAGTTGTGTTCACACTCTTCATTCACAAACTTTTCAGGCAGTTAAATTCATTAAAACATTTCACATCATCTGCACGTTCACCTCTGTCCAAAAGATCTTTAATGGGTGCATCTACATCCTCTTCAAGCAGTAAAATTCATTAAAACATTTCATATTATGTCCAGATACATTGCAATACAAGAGATATTTATTTGTTGATTCCACATCCTTCCACTTATATCCAACCACCTCTGAATATATCCTGTACATTTTTCATTGACTCCAGCTACTGCTGCTGTAAATTTGACACATTCAATGTCCAGTCCGTTTTTACATTTCTCTTCCAATAGAGCTTCCACTCTTAGGCACATAAATTTATTGGTCTCACGAACAATGCGTATGTTGTAAATGGACAGAAGGATTCTAAGGTCTTCAACAAGTAAATTAGTTTCATTCCCAAGCTCTGCTTTGCATGAATGCAATAAGCTGAAAGTATTTGTAAATGGTATAGATATATCTCGCAAAATTCATTTTTCAAAGAACTCTTAACATTGTAGTGGGTTACTCTGTGAGAGCAAGCTTGGTTTCAGAGTAGAGAACATATGGGTGAGTCCGTCTACCCCCTGAAGTAACGATAACTACAGTGTTTTGCTAGGGGATAGCATTTTTTTCTGTCCAATATCGACAAATTCTGAAAATTCTTGAAGTTCAGGAGTCTGGACTGTATAGTTCTGTGAATACTGAGACTGTTTGAAAATTATATTTTCGTTATAAATATCCAGCTTCTCCTCAGATTGAGAAACGCAACTATTTAGAAAGTTATCTAAACATATGATCCCAGTTAAAAGTTCTCTCTCTAAACTATAATTTCTGAAAAAAAACATTTTTCCTTTCTGAATCCTAACCCAGCTTACAAACGTATTACCTCTTGCAAATACTGCACATTTTCAAGGAGTCCCTTATTCTGAGCGAAAATTCTTTAAAAAAATGAATACATAATGCATGCATTCTCATCAGGCTGTTGACCTAATTAAATTAATTTGGATTGCAAATCACCAATTTTCCAATCAATCTACTGAATAATGATGGGAAATATTTTTACTCATTCATGGTTACAGCTATCAGTAGAAATGCCACAGTAAGTTGTGTCATTATCTTCGAAACTCTTCATAGCACTTTTAACAAAGTGAGGACCAAGCACTGAGGTAAATATTTCTTCTATTTTCGTTCCTGAACTCGAAAGCTTTTTTACCCCATTGGAATCAGGAAATGAGATCAAACTGGTTTTGAATTCTATCACCTTATAGCTGTTATGATACTTCACAACACAAAACACGAAAGTGCCTCCAGTGGCACACAAAAATCAAATGGTTCAAATGGCTCTAAGCACTATGGGACTTAACATCTGAGGTAATCAGTCCCCTAGACTTACAATTACTTAAACCTAAGGACATCACACACATCAATGCCTGAGGCAGGATTCAAACCTGCGACCGTAGCAGCAGCGCAGTTCCAGACTGAAGCGTTTGGAATCGCTCGGCCACAGCTGCCAACAGTGGCACACACTTCATCTTCTTCTTTACTGCTTGTCTTCACGAAAGCTGACTTACTCTTGAAGAGGGTGCTTCTCCTGGGATAGGTCTTTTGTGCTTTTAAGCCTTCAAGTGTGTTTGTAAATTCACTTTCGAATTCACCCCTGCCAATTCTAAAAAATGATATTTTTCTTGCTCTTTCATAGTAAGCATGCACTTCCTTTTAGGCATAAATACCATATAACTCTTCAAACGGCAACCGAACAATGAGTTGGAAAGTAAGGAAAATAGAAAATAGATTGTCAGAAGGGGAGGAGTGGTGCAAGAGAAAAAATTTCCACTGTTTTGTTCAGCGCTGACAACACAAGCCTTCGTCCCACATCTTAGCGATCACCTACTGTGCCACACATTGCACAAGGTATCAAGAAAGAGCCGTTTAAAAACCTTTGTATACAAATGTGATACTTACCTGTGATAATGAACATGACATTAAATTAAGCTTGTTGTAACACTGTTACATCGCTAAGGTTGGCAGTGTTCAGCTACAGCACAATGTTTACTGACAATTAATAACACAACAATCCAGGCAGTGGCCATACCTTGTGCACAAAGTTTAACACTCACTTATTACATCTTTCAGTTTTGGCAATGTCAGATGCTCCTCAGAAAATTTGCTGTATAATTTATCTCTGAACGAAGACAAATCAAAACTCCAGACATTTTAACCAATTTAAGAATTTCTCCTGGAACCAAAGTTCAGAACCCAAAAAGAGATAATGCCTGGAAACATCCAGATGTATTTGATCCCTGCTCTAGTTAGTTACTGGGGACAGTTAGCAACTCTGGAGGACTTACATAAGTTCAGTTTGAAACATGTTTCGTCCTATTGATTATATATTTGTAATACACTCCTGGAAATGGAAAAAAGAACACATTGACACCGGTGTGTCAGACACACCATACTTGCTCCGGACACTGGGAGAGGGCTGTACAAGCAATGATCACACGCACGGCACAGCGGACACACCAGGAACCGCGGTGTTGGCCGTCGAATGGCGCTAGCTGCACAGCATTTGTGCACCGCCGCCGTCAGTGTCAGCCAGTTTGCTGTGGCATACGGAGCTCCATCGCAGTCTTCAACACTGGTAGCATGCCGCGACAGCGTGAACGTAAACCGTATGTGCAGTTGATGGACTTTGAGCGAGGGCGTATAGTGGGCATGCAGGAGGCCGGGTGGACGTACCGCCGAATTGCTCAACTCGTGGGGCGTGAGGTCTCCACAGTACATCGATGTTGTCGCCAGTGGTCGGCGGAAGGTGCACGTACCCGTCGACCTGGGACCGGACCGCAGCGACGCACGGATGCACGCCAAGACCATAGGATCCTACGCAGTGCCGTAGGGGACCGCACCGCCACTTCCCAGCAAATTAGGGACACTGTTGCTCCTGCGGTATCGGCGAGGACCATTCGCAACCGTCTCCATGAAGCTGGGCTACGGTCCCGCACACCGTTAGGCCGTCTTCCGCTCACGCCCCAACATCGTGCAGCCCGCCTCCAGTGGTGTCGCGACAGGCGTGAATGGAGGGACGAATGGAGACGTGTCGTCTTCAGCGATGAGAGTCGCTTCTGCCTTGGTGCCAATGATGGTCGTATGCGTGTTTGGCGCCGTGCAGGTGAGCGCCACAATCAGGACTGCATACGACCGAGGCACACAGGGCCAACACCCGGCATCATGGTGTGGGGAGCGATCTCCTACACTGGCTGTACACCTGTGGTGATCGTCGAGGGGACACTGAATATGCACGGTACATCCAAACCGTCATCGAACCCATCGTTCTACCATTCCGAGACCGGCAAGGGAACTTGCTGTTCCAACAGGACAATGCACGTCCGCATGTATCCTGTGCCACCCAACGTGCTCTAGAAGGTGTAAGTCAACTACCCTGGCCATCAAGATCTCCGGATCTGTCCCCCATTGAGCATGTTTGGGACTGGATGAAGCGTCGTCTCACTTGGTCTGCACGTCCAGCACGAACGCTGGTCCAACTGAGGCGCCAGGTGGAAATGGCATGGCAAGCCGTTCCACAGGACTACATCCAGCATCTCTACGATCGTCTCCATGGGAGAATAGCAGCCTGCATTGCTGCGAAAGGTGGATATACACTGTACTAGTGCCGACATTGTGCATGCTCTGTTGCCTGTGTCTATGTGCCTGTGGTTCTGTCAGTGTGATCATGTTAAGTATCTGACCCCAGGAATGTGTCAATAAAGTTTCCCCTTCCTGGGACAATGAATCCACAGTGTTCTTATTTCAATTTCCAGGAGTGTATATTGCAAGCACTGTCAATTTGTTTTGAACACAAGCTTTCCGATTGCTATTCGATGTACCATGCCAACGTTTTGTGCATGTCCTTCCTAGTGTACTCTTATACACGAAGGACCAATGTTACATTCTCAATATAGATTACTATTATTCATTGCATAAGCTGACCGATTGGAGGGACATTGTTTGTATCACAAGATAGTGCAACAGTAGAAGCTCTTGACACGACTGCTGACTGAGGGATGGCTCTACACCTGCAGGCAGCTCTAACTGCAAAATCCTATCCATGCACTGCCGTGAAAAGCTTATTACTTCCCTTGATTGGTTTTCATCCTACTCAGAATACTGCCCATTTTTCTCTCATTTATTCTTCTTTGTGCTCCTAGGTCTGTCTCTATGGAGCACCTAATAAACTGTGGCTGGATGAGGTGATGTCATAGCTGGTACAATCAATTATGATTCCCTTGCTATATCAGCCCCCCCCCCCACATGAACCACAGACGTCTCTCTTAGTGGGGAGGCTTGCATGCCTCAGTGATACAGTTAGCTGTACCTTAGGTGCAACCACAATGGAGGGGTATCTGTTGAGAGGCCACACAAACGTGTGGTTCCTGAAGAGGGGCAGCAGACTTTTCAGTAGTTGCAGGGACAACAGTCTGGATGATTGACTGATCTGGACTTGTAACACTAACCAAAATGGCCTTGCTGTTCTGGTACTGCGAACGGCTGAAAGCAAGGGGAAACTACTGCTGTAATTTTTCCCGAGGCCATGCAGCTTTGCTGTATGGTTAAATGTTGATGGCGTCCTCTTGGGTAAAATATTCCAGAGGTAAAATAGTCCCCCATTGGGATCTACGGGAGGGGACTACTCAAGGGGACGTCGTTATTACGAGAAAGAAAACTGGCGTTCTACAGATCAGAGCGTGGAATGTCAGATCCCTTAATCGGGCAGGTAGGTCAGAAAATTTAAAAGGGGAAATGGATGGGTTAAAGTTAGATATAGTAAGAATTAGCGAAGTTCGGTGGCAGGAGGAACAAGACTTCTGGTCAGGTGAATACAGGGTTATAAATAAAAAATCAAATAGGGGTAATGCAGGAGTAGGTTTAATAATGAATAAAAAAATAGGTGTGCGGGTAAGCTACTTCAAACAGCACAGTGAGCGCCTTATTGTGGCCAAGATAGACACGGAGCCCACGCCTACTACAGTAGTACAAGTTTGAATACCAACTAGCTCTGCAGATGACGAAGAAATTGAAGAAATGTATGATGAGATTAAATAAATTATTCAGATAGTAAAGTGAGACGAAATTTTAAAAGTCATGGGTGACTGGAATTCGACAGTAGGAAAAGGAAGAGAAAGAAACGATATGGAATGGGCATAACTTAATCATAGTTAACACTTGGTTCAAGAATCATAAAAGAAGGTTGTATACATGGAAGAAACCTGGAGATACTTACAGGTTTCAGATCAATTATATAATGGTAAGACAGAGATTTAGGAACCAGGTTTTAAATTGTAAGACATTTCCAGGGGCAGATGTGGACTCTGACAACAATCTATTGGTTATGAACTGTAGATTGAAACTGAAGAAACAGAAAAAAAGTGGGAATTTAGGGAGATGTGATCTGTTTAAACTGACTAAACCAGAGGTTGAAAAGAGTTTCAGGTAGAGGATAAGGGAACAATTGACTGGAATGGGGGAAAGAAATACAGTAGAGGAAGAATGGGTAGCTTTGAGGGATGTAGTAGTGAAGGCAGCAGAGGATCAATTAGGTAAAAAGACGAGGGCAAGCAGAAATCCTTGGATAACAGAAAAAATATTGAATATAATTGATGCAAGGAGAAAATATAAAAATGTAGTAAATGAATCAGGCAAAAAGGAATACAAACGTCTGAAAAATAAGATCGACAGGAAGTGCAAAATGGCTAAGCAGGGATGGCTAGAGGACAAATGTAAGGATGTAGAGGCTTGTCTGACCAGGGGTAAAGAGACCTTTCGAGATAAGAGAACAACTTGTATGAACATCAAGAGCTCAGATGGAAACCCAGTTGTAAGCAAAGAAGGGAAAGCAGAAAGGTGGAAGGAGTATATAGAGGTTCTATACAAGGGTGATGTACTTGAGGACAGTATTATAGAAATGGAAGAGGATGTAGATGAAATGGGAGATATGAGACTGCGTGAATAATTTGACAGAGCACTGAAAGACCTGAGTCGAAACTAGGGCCCAGGAGTAGACAACATTCCATTAGAACTACTGACAGCCTGACAAATCTCTACCATCTAGTGAGCAAAATGTATGAGACAGGCGAAATTCCCTCAGACTTCAAGAAGAATATAATAATTCCAATCCCAAAGAAAGCAGGTTTTGACAGATGTGAAAATTACCGAACTATCAGTTTAATAAGTCACAGCTGCAAAATACTAACGCGAATTCTTTACAGACGAATGGGGAAACTGGTAGAAGCCGACCTTGGGGAAGATCAGTTTGGATTCTGTAGAAATGTTGAAACACGTGAGGCAATACTGTCCCTATGGCTTAGCTTAGAAACTAGATTAAGGAAAGGCAAACCTACATTTCTAGCATTTGTAGACTTAGAGAAAGCTTTTGACAATGTTGACTGGAATACTCTCTTTCAAATTCTGAAGGTGGCAGGGTAAAGTATAGGGATCGAAAGCTTATTTACAATTTGTACAGAAACCAGACGGCAATTATAAGAGTCAAGGGACGTGAAAGGGAAGCAGTGGTTGTGAAGGGAGTGAGACAGGGTTCTAGCCTCTCGACAATAATATTCAATCTGTATATTGAGCAAGCAATAAACGGAAACAAAATAAAATTTCGGAGTAGATAGTAAAATCCATGGAGAAGAAATAAAAACTTTAAGGTTCGCCGATGACGTTGTAATTCTGACAGAGACAGCAAATTACTTGGAAGAGCAGTTGAATGGAATGGATAGTGTCTTGAAAGGAGGGTATAAGATGAACATCAACAAAAGCAAAACGAAGATAATGAAATGTAGTCGAATTAAGTCGGGTGATTCTGAGGGTATTAGATTAGGAAATGAGACACTTAAAGTAGTAAAGGAGTTTTGCTATTTGGGGAGCAAACTAACTGATGATGGTCGAAGTAGAGAGGATATAAAATGTAGACTGGCAATGGCAAGTAAAGTGTTTCTGAAGAAGAGAAATTTGTTAACATCGAGTATAGATTTAAGTGTCAGAATGTCGTTTCTGAAAGTATTTGTATGGAGTGTAGCCATGTATGGGAGTGAAACATGGTCGATAAATAGTTTAGACAAAAATAGAATAGAAGCTTTCGAAATGTGGTGCTACAGAAGAATGCTGAAGATGTGGTGGGTAGATCACATAACTAATGAGGAGATGTTGAAGGGGATTGGCGAGAAGAGAAATTTGTGGCACAACTTGACTAGAAGAAGGGATCGGTTGCTAGGACATGTTCTGAGGCATCAAGGGATCACCAGTTTAGTATTGGAGGGCAGTGTGGAGGGTAAAAATCGTAGAGGGAGACCAAGAGACGAATACACCAAGCAGATGCAGAAGGATGTAGGCTGCAGTAGGTACTGGGAGATGAAGCAGCTTGCACAGGATAGAGTAGCATGGAGAGCAGCATCAAACCAGTCTCAGGACTGAAGACCACAACAACAACAAGTATAAAGAACAAACTGATTTTCTACCTGAACATGAAATTGAGGAAGAAGATTCAATAGTTAAAACCAATTTAATACTTTCTGCAACTAAAACAAAATCAAAAAGTTATCCAGAGTATGGAGTGTATATTGGTTAAACATTCAACAATGATCCCATCACTTTTCCTGAACAGTAGTTGTCGATACCAGCATTATTTTACGAATTTTGGATAGCTCAGTGTAACTTCATTTTCTTTTCTGAAATTTTTCATATATTTGAAGCTAAAATTAATGAAAAGTCATTACTTTCTAAAGTATTTTACCTTCGATGCTATAGTCGATAAGTGACAGTTCTCAATGTACTGTTGAAATTACGAATTATTTGCACACTTAAAATTTCTATTATTAATCTCGCAATCCTATATTGTTTGCTATGTTTGTTTCTGGATTCATTTATGAAACAATAATCGAAATTAATAATGTAACAAAAACTAGTAGGAATTATTTTGTTAAAAAAATTGTAAACCCATTGGAATGTTGTTATTTCCGCAGAGTGTCGGACATAAGCTTGCCTTTGACGTGATCGGATGAATTTTTGTATAATAGGTGCAAACAATGTAATTTCGACTTAGTTAATGTGAAAAATCAAAATACTATGTGATATACTATGTTGTTGTTGTCTTCAGTCCTGAGACTGGTTTGATGCAGCTCTCCATGCTACTCTATCCTGTGCTAGCTTCTTCATCTCCCAGTACCTACTGCAACCTACATCCTTCTGAATCTGCTTAGTGTACTCATCTCTCGGTCTCCCTCTACGATTTTTACCCTCCACACTGCCCTCCAATGCTAAATTTGTGATCCCTTGATGCCTCAAAACATGTCCTACCAACCGATCCCTTCTTCTAGTCAAGTTGTGCCACAAACTTCTCTTCTCCCCAATCCTATTCAATACCTCCTCATTAGTTACGTGATCTATCCACCTTATCTTCAGTATTCTTCTGTAGCACCACATTTCGAAAGCTTCTATTCTCTTCTTGTCCAAACTAGTTATCGTCCATGTTTCACTTCCATACATGGCTACACTCCAAACAAATACTTTCAGAAACGACTTCCTGATACATAAATCTATATTCGATGTTAACAAATTTCTCTTCTTCAGAAACGCTTTCCTTGCCATTGCCAGTCTACATTTTATATCCTCTCTACTTCGACCATCATCAGTTATTTTACTTCCTAAATAGCAAAACTCCTTTACTACTTTAAGTGTCTCATTTCCTAATCTAATTCCCTCAGCATCACCCGATTTAATTTGACTACATTCCATTATCCTCGTTTTGCTTTTGTTAATGTTCATCTTATATCCTCCTTTCAAGACACTGTCCATTCCGTTCAACTGCTCTTCCAAGTCCTTTGCTGTCTCTGACAGAATTACAATGTCATCGGCGAACCTCAAAGTTTTTACTTCGTCTCCATGAATTTTAATACCTACCCCAAATTTTTCTTTTGTTTCCTTTACTGCTTGCTCAATATACAGATTGAATAACATCGGGGAGAGGCTACAACCCTGTCTCACTCCTTTCCCAACCACTGCTTCCCTTTCATGCCCCTCGACTCTTATTACTGCCATCTGGTTTCTGTAGAAATTATAAATAGCCTTTCGCTCCCTGTATTTTACCCCTGCCACCTTTAGAATTTGAAAGAGAGTATTCCAGTCAACATTGTCAAAAGCTTTCTCTAAGTCTACAAATGCTAGAAACGTAGGTTTGCCTTTCCTTAATCTTTCTTCTAAGATAAGTCGTAAGGTCAGTATTGCCTCACGTGTTCCAACATTTCGACGGAATCCAAACTGATCCTCCCCGAGGTCTGCATCTACCAGTTTTTCCATTCGTCTGTAAAGAATTCGCGTTAGTATTTTGCAGCCGTGTCTTATTAAACTGATAGTTCGGTAATTTTCACATCTGTCAACACCTGCTTTCTTTGGGATTGGAATTATTATATTCTTCTTGAAGTCTGAGGGTATTTCGCCTGTCTCATACATCTTGCTCACCAGCTGGTAGAGTTTTGTCATGACTGGCTCTCCCAAGGCCGTCAGTAGTTCTAATGGAATGTTGTCTACTCCGGGGGCCTTGTTTCGACTCAGGTCTTTCAGTGCTCTGTCAAACTCTTCACGCAGTATCGTATCTCCCATTTCGTCTTCATTTACATCTTCTTCTATTTCCATAATATTGTCCTCAAGTACATCGCCCTTGTATAAACTTTCTATATACTCCTTCCACCTTTCTGCCTTCCCTTCTTTGCTTAGAACTGGGCTGCCATCTGAGCTCTTGATATTCATACACGTGGTTCTCTTCTCTCCAAAGGTCTCTTTAATTTTCCTGTAGGCAGTATCTATCTTACCCCTAGTGAGATAAGCTTCTACATCCTTACATTTGTCCTCTAGCCATCCCTGTTTAGCCATTTTGCACTTCCTGTCGATCTCATTTTTGAGACGTTTGTATTCCTTTTTGCCTGCTTCATTTACTGCATTTTTATATTTTCTCCTTTCATCAATTAAATTCAATATTTCTTCTGTTACCCAAGGATTTCTAGCAGCCCTCGTCTTTGTACCTACTTTATCCTCTGCTGCCTTCACTACTACATCCCTCAGAGCTACCAATTCTTCTTCTACTGTATTTCTTTCCCCTATTCCTGTCAATTGTTCCCTTATGCTCTCTTTGAAACACTGTACAACCTCTGGTTCTTTCAGTTTATCCAGGTCCCAACTCCTTAATTTCCCACATTTTTGCAGTTTCTTCAGTTTTAATCTACAGGTCATAACCAATAGATTGTGGTCAGAGTCCACATCTGCCCCTGGAAATGTCTTACAACTTAAAACCTGGTTCCTAAATCTCTGTCTTACCATTATATAATCTATCTGATACCTTTTAGTATCTCCAGGGTTCTTCCACGTATACAACCTTCTTTCATGATTCTTAAACCAAGTGTTAGCTATGATTAAGTTGTGCTCTGTGCAAAATTCTACTAGGCGTCTTCGTCTTTCATTTCTTAGCCCCAATCCATATTCACCTACTATGTTTCCTTCTCTCCCTTTTCCTACACTCGAATTCCAGTCACCCATTACTATTAAATTTTCGTCTCCCTTCACTATCTGAATAATTTCTTTTATTTCATCGTACATTTCTTCAATTTCTTCATCATCTGCAGAGCTAGTTGGCATATAAACTTGTACTACTGTAGTAGGTGTGGGCTTCGTATCTATCTTGGCCACAATAATGCGTTCACTATGCTGTTTGTAGTAGCTTACCCGCATTCCTATTTTCCTATTGATTATTAAACCTACTCCTGCATTACCCCTATTTGATTTTGTGTTTATAACCCTGTAGTCACCTGACCAGAAGTCTTGTTCCTCCTGCCACCGAACTTCACTAATTCCCACTATATCTAACTTTAACCTATCCATTTCCCTTTTTAAATTTTCTAACCTACCTGCCCGATTAAGGGATCTGACATTCCACGCTCCGATCCGTAGAACGCCAGTTTTCTTTCTCCTGATAACGACATCCTCCTGAGTAGTCCCCGCCCGGAGATCCGAATGGGGGACTATTTTACCTCCGGAATATTTTACCCAAGAGGATGCCATCATCATTTAATCATACAGTAAAGCTGCATGTCCTCGGGAAAAATTAAGGCTGTAGTTTCCCCTTGCTTTCAGCCGTTCGCAGTACCAGCACAGCAAGGCCGTTTTGGTTAATGTTGCAAGGCCAGATCAGTCAATCATCCAGACTGTTGCCCCTGCAACTACTGAAAAGGCTGCTGCCCCTCTTCAGGGACCACCCGTTTGTCTGGCCTCTCAACAGATACCCCTCCGTTGTGGTTGCACCTACGGTACGGCCATCTGTATCGCTGAGGCACGCAAGCCTCCCCACCAACGGCAAGGTTCATGGTTCATGGGGGGAGGGTGATATACTAAAGAGTGATAAAATTAGAGGACAATATATTTACATACAAAATTCTTTAAACACAGTCTTGAACTTCATTTAGTTCAAACCAATCATGAGGCCTGATGCTTGATTTTCAAGAATCAGACCCCTAGACAAGAAGAACTGCAGCCATCTCAACATGACAAGCTACATAAACTTGAAAGTTTATTGTAAGCTTCGCTCCTCTCAAATCTTCTTAAAAGACTTTGCTTATTAATTACCTGGACTGGGCATTGTTTAATGGAAGAGGGAAGAAGGGGGAGTTTACACAGTTGATGAAGCCTTGGCAAGTATCAGTGCTCAAGTTTGGAAGGAGGCTATTGAAAAAAAAAAAAAAACACTCATCTTTCGATAATGATATAAATGAGTGGGTTGGTATGCTTGAAAATAAAAGGGCACTAAGAGTAACATAGGTACTCAATAAAAATATTCTGAGACTGCAGTATCAAAATACAGTGCCACATTAGTAGTTAAAGGATATTGCCAGAAAGAAGGAATAAATTATAATGAGACTCTCACTTGTGGTGAAACTTTCATCACTAAGATGCATGATCTAGTGGCTAGGGTTGCTGCCTGTGGATGAAGGGGTCCCAGGTTCGATTTTCGGCTGGATTGGGAATTTTCTCTGCCCAGGGACAGGATGTTTGTGTTGTCTTCATCATCATCACCATCATCATTATTTGTGACAGTGGCTAAGTTGTATTGTGTAAAAATTAGACTGTGTAAAAATCGGGACATTGTATGGATGCTGATGACTGTACAATTGAGCACCCCATGAAACAAATATCATCATCATTAAGATAACTTTTAGCTCTTGCAGAAAGGGGAGACCTATTAATTCATCAAATGAATATGAAAACAGACATCTGAATGGGAAGCTAGAAGAGGAAATATATGTGATTCTTCTGATGATGTTAAAAGACCTTATCAAGGAAAAACGAAAATTTGATGTTTAAAGTCGTATACATATTAAAGCAGAGTGGCCATTGCTGGAATGAATGTCTACATAACACTTTGATAAATATACTTTGATAAATGTTCCAATGTGTGTGAATTCTATGGGACAAAACTTTTGAGGTCATCGGTCCCTAGACTTACACATTATTTAGACTAACTTATGCTAAGAACAACACACACATGCATGCCCAAAGCAGATCTCAAACCTCTGGCGGGAGGGGCCATGCAAAATTTGATAAAACTGCGCATGTCACAGACCAAAGCAGATCCATGTATACATTATAAAAGAAGCATGGAAGAAATTTCAATCATGGCCATGTAGGTAAATGATATTTTTTATTTTGGCCAACACTGGATATAAAATGGACCTTTTTAAAAAAGTTACGGTCAGAATTTAATATGCATGACTTAGGGGAAGTTAATCGATACTTGGGCATGAATATTTAAGAGGTACCAACAGAATAGAATTTTGGATTGATCAGTCTCTGTAGCAAACTTTGTTGCAAAAGATTATAAGCCTTTTTCTACCTCAATCGAAAATAATGCAAGACTGTTAATCACTGTTGAGGACAAAAAATGTAAGTAATGTGTGACCTATTTGGATGTTGCAGGAAATCTACTGTACACCGATGAGCCAAACATTATGACCACCTGTTTAATAGCGTGTTGGTTCACTTTTTAAACACAGTACAGCAACGATTCTGCTTGGTATGGATTCTATAAGTCCTAGGCTGGTTTCCAGATGTATGTGCACCAAAAATCTACACTCAAGTCGATAAATTCCCCAAATTATGGGACAGTACTTTGTGGGAATGGAGCTGGCGCCCGGTATGTCCTCCAAAGGGTATAAATAAGGGGCATTTGCTGCCAAAGCCATCGATCTGAGTTCACTGTCAAGCTCCTCAAACAAGTGCAGCTCGATTCTGCCCTTTCGCCATAGAGAGTTATTCTGCTGGAAGATGTCATCACCGTCAGAGAAGACTTCAACCTTGAAGGGATGCAACTGGTCTGCAATAATGTTCACGTAGTTTACTGCTGTCATGGCATCTTTGATTTCAATGGGCCCCACGAGCTCACCCAGTGTACCCCACAGCATAATTCTGCTCTCGCTGGCCTGCATCTGCCGTACAGTACACGTTTCAAGCAGCCATTCACCTGGAATACCCAGCCATCGCCATGGTGTAACAAGAAATGCAATTCATTTGACAGGGATCACATTTCTATGGATCCATGGTGAAAAAACTATGATGCTGTGCCCACCACAGACGAGATGATAATGTCGTTTGATCAACACAGGAACACATGGGAGTCATGTAATATGGAGCTCCATGTTCAACAGTGACCTCTGAATGACGTGCTCTGAAAAATTTGTGCCTGCACCACCATTGTGCTCTGTCATCAGGTCTGCCACAGTTCGCTGCCTACCCTAGATTATATAGTGGAGGATACTCCAACCTCTGCATTTTGTGATGAGATGTGGACATCCAGTAACATAAGGCTCAGAGATTCTCGTTCCCAGTTGCAGCACCCTTTGTCAAAACCGCTTATATCAGTGGATTTCCACATTTGGGGCACGTATCTTCGCTATAATGACTGCCCATTTGTCTCTCTTCCAGTTACATTCTTTCCTTACCGTATCACGTGCCTGCAACATTTAGAGGAGGCATTCAACCTCGTTATGGGCAGTGGTCACAATGTTTTTTTCTCATTAGTGAACTCAGCACAGACTTCCAGGCCAGATGTGGCATTTGCCACAAATGCTTAAGCAAGTTTTGCAATGATCCAAGAGAAAAACATTGGATGGCGAACAAGAGAATATTCAAATATTTAAAGGAAACTGCTGATTGTAAGATGAAGTATTCTAAAAAGGGAAATATAACTTTAGAAGGATGGGGCGTTGCAGACTGGGGAAGTGAGCTGGAGTGCAAACACTCCATCACTGGAAATTATTTTAGCCTAATGGGAGGATTGATATCCTGGTCGTGTAAGAGACAGAGGACAGTTGGTTTGAGCGCCATAGAAGCTGAATATGTGGCCTTATCCTCCTCTATCAAAGCAGCTCTCAGAAAATGCTGGGTGAAATAGAATCTCTTATTAAAAATAAAAGAAGTTATAATATTTTGTGGCAGTATGGGAACTGTTACACTTGCCAACAATAATGTCACTAGTATGAGAGCCCAAAATATTGTCATAAAGCATCACTTTAGAAGAGATCACTTAGAGCAGGGCAATGTAACCATTAAATATCGATACACAGAAGAAATGTTATAACATCTGCTAACCAATCCTCTGAATAATAACAAGTTTCAGAAGTTGGTGAAACGTTATGGTCCAACCTGCGACGTGTAGCGCTCAGTATCTGAAAAATATTTGTTCAAGCGGGTGTGTAGGAGATATGTAAACAAAGTATTTTTTCACTTTGTATAGTTGCTCATAGGCTAAATTGTGCGAGTGCATTAGACATCTGTGAAATGATATTCTATGGTTATTGATTGGCAATGGGATCATGTGCATAGCCTAAATGTAAAATGTGTTAATAAAATATAAGTTTTATTTTGTCCCGGACGAATTTTTCCACGTCATTCCGCTGTGCTAAAATAAATAATCCAACACTATTGTACAAATGTGGTTTAAATGTCATTACATTGAAGAGCATTTGCCCAAAAGTTTATGATTCACGTAGATGACAACATTAAAAGAGAAAATTCACCGATAGGAATTGAGAAAAGTTGATAATAATAACTTACTATGGATTATAGATGTAATGTCATTTTTAATATTCAATGACTTCTTTCACTGGAACCCACAGAAAATTGATATATCATTTCTATCATTAGTTTACATACTAGTTTTATGATACTCTGACTTAACTGAACGCCAAGACGAAAAAACTGCAGTTTAATAGTGTGTCAGAATACATGCTGTACGTCAAAAGTGGAGGCATTATGTTTTCTTCAAAAAAAGTTCGTGCTTCACATAGAAAATTAGCTGAAGGCCTACAGCACCTATAATATACAGTATTTATTGTCTTTAGCGATGTTATTCGTCTGTTAAAGCAAAATTTTGAAATATGATTTATCGATATACCTAAAAACCTTTTGTAAACAATTTATGATGAAACTGACATTTTAAAAATATGAATGCAAGTTGTCATTTGCTATATAAATTGCACTTTGCAGAAACGCTTGGGTCTGTCTCTTTGCAACGTTTAGTGTCCAGTTAATCAACGCGTGTTTTGTTTTCTTTATATCCATGTCAAGAACCGTCAGTTACCGCAAGGAGAAACTTTGGCCGGTGCAGTGTTGTGATTGGCTGTTGAACATTTTGAGTTTGAATTTGTCACCGGTGGCGGGTGTTGGGAAGTGTGGGTGGTGACTTAAGGATTATTATTGTGATGGACGTTTACCATAAATTGGAAAAGCTTGGCGAAGGTAAAATAATAGCTGTGCCATAATTTATCAGTTAAATTTTATAGAAATAACTAATCAAGAGAGAAACAGTGTATTATAATGCCATTGTACTCGGCGTACACGTTACGATTTTTGTCTATCAATATTTGCTTTAGATCTAAATAATATATAGCAAGAACGTAGCTGCAGGTTTTGTTACACACTTATTTTTCGTATGTTTTTGACGTGTAACTAGCAAAACTGTCTAACGCAGGAAGTTTTCAGAATTATATAGGTGCTTTAGGAATTGCTTTTAGAGGGTACGTAAATCAGCGTTCTCACAGAGCTGTGAAAATTTCGTTAATCAGACTTTTGTCCACCAATGCAAACAGATGAGTCTGTGGCTCTCATGTAATGATATAGAAAATGACTAAACTATTAACTCTGGAGCGCTTCTCTTTATTATCTCTCAGCAAACGTCTGAAAATGGTGTTGGTATAATATGGTCATACCAGTCCTTCACGATTGCAACTACTTAGTACAGTGTTGTGGTGTATTGAAACTATTTGAGACTGTAGCACGGTACCGGCCTCGGTGGCCGTGCGGTTCTAGTCGCTGCTGTCTGGAACCGTGGGACTCCTACGGTCGCAGGTTCGAATCCTGCCTCGGGCATGGATGTGTGTGATGTCCTTAGGTTAGTTAGGTTTAAGTAGTTCTTAGTTGTAGGGGTCTGATGACCTAAGATGTTAAGTCCCATAGTGCTCAGAGCCATTTGAACCATTTTTTTGTACCACGGTGTTACAGGACCAGACGAGGTATTTTTGTTTTCTTCCTAGCGGTGGTAATTCATTGCAGCCAGTGCTTGTTAAAATGCTCATAACCTCATTGAGGCAGAGTTGTCATGGGCTGAGATCTCCTCACCTTTCCATTTCGTTTTATAAATAGCTGCAGCATGAGGTAGAGGTGGTGGACTCCACTACACATAAAAAAAATAAATTTACAAAGGTGTGGCTTAAGAGGCATAGATAGTATGGTACTGGCTAATTAATTAATTAGTTTCGAGATATTTACCTCATCCAAGCTTTGTTACATAACAATATATCACTCACTTGCATAAAAGTGAACCTAGTCAGGAAGAAATTTAGTTGTTTGTTAAATGGGTATTCATTATTTGGGAACACACAATTTCAAAGTTGACCAACAAGTCCGTTTATCAGAAGCAAAACTAATTGATGTACATTTTTATGATGTTAGTGGATTTTTATACTCTTGCTCTTAAGATCATTGTGTGCTCAGTTTCAATAAATAAGAGTAACAGTCACCACACACTGTACAGTGGTCTTGAGGAATGAAAGTGACACTGCAATTAAACATGTGTAGTTTGGTGGGTTGGGTGACAGGAGCCCGAAGCACCAAAGGAATGTGATATAAACGTAGTATCAGCCAGCTCACGTAGCCACAATCTAGGGTTGTGGTGTTGGGATGTGGAAATGGGCAGGGGGGGGGGGGATAGAAGGCAAGGGAAATTGTGGGGGGAAAAGTGTGGGTATAGATCAATATAGTGAATTGGGATGCAATGGGGTAGGATTGGATGTGGGTGTGTGACAATGCTAGCAGAGATTGAGGCCCACCTGATATGCCTCAGTGGATGTTTCATCTAGATCCTCCCCAACATCTACACCAGCTTATCCGAGTTACATAAATAGGGCCTATTCTCTCTGCTGTTTTCTCCTTGCAACTACTCCAATTAATGTGCTACCTGAAACTCACCTATGAGTGCTAGTGTGGGCTTGCCTATTCTTCCATGCGTCATTTCCTTATTTCTCCTCCCACCCTGAAGCTCCCTCCCTCCTTTTAATCTATATTCTCCTTGTTGCACGCACCCACACAACTTGACAGAGGCATTGGCCTTTGGTTCCCAACTGACAATCTCCAACCACGATGAAATTTTGCACAATGTCCTTTACGGAATAAAATCAACGTGGCAAAAGACAGAAGAAAAAAAGCAATGAACAGGGCTGCAAAATATTCTTTAAGCGAGTGGTTGGAAGCATGCGATTCCGCCTGTCTGCTTTGA
The DNA here is from genome assembly GCF_023897955.1 of Schistocerca gregaria. Lineage (NCBI taxonomy): Eukaryota > Metazoa > Arthropoda > Insecta > Orthoptera > Acrididae > Schistocerca > Schistocerca gregaria. The sequence continues at coordinate 35,267,552 of NC_064925.1, read as the reverse complement.
CCTGTGATGTAATGGTGTGACGCCACTGTGGTACGGTGTTTTAGTGTTTGTAGATGTGTTTTATTTGATGGCACTCTCTGGTGGTGGATGTTGATGTGCTGAGTCTAATGTGTACTCTTGCCGGGGTTCATTTGAGTGTTACTTAACTTACTCCTTGGTGCTACAGCCCATGTAGGGCCTTGGCCTCTCCGATGATCACAGCCCAAGCATAACAATTTTCTGCTTGTTTCCTCCACCTCCTGACTCCAACTTTTCTCGAATCATTTTTCACGTCCTGCACCCATCGTTTCTGCTCCTTTTGCCATCTGGATAAACCTTTTTGACAGCTCGATCCTTAGACATTTGCTCTACATGGCCCAGCCATCTCAATCTGTTACACTTATTTTCAGTCACCAAGTCAGGCTTTCTATACAGTTCTTCCAATTCCTTTTTTCTTCTTATCCTCCGTTGTCTCACCTCGTACATGGTTCCAAAAATCTTTCTCAGTATTTTCCTCTCCCATCTTCTGAAGAGCTGCTCTTGTGCTACACCCATTGTCCATGTTTCTGAGCCATATATTACCACCTGTCTTATGACTGTTCGATGGACAGTCACCTTCGATTTTCTGCTCAGGCTATGTGACTGAAGGATCTTGATCAGGGCCCAGTAAGCTCTATTTCCTGCAGCAATCCTAGATTTTATTTCTTCTCTTATTCTGCTACCCTCCGTAACTAGCACACCCAGGTATTGGAACTTCTCTCATAATTGCCTCTGTTCAATGTAATATATTTCTCTTTAACAATAGCATTTTTCCTGGAAGCAAAGAGGTACTGTGTTTTTGTGTTGTTTACTGTAAGTCCCAACTATTCTGCCTCCTTTCCCACTCTGACAAATCCTTCTTCCATTTCTTTCAAACTTCTAGACAGCATACACACATCAGCAGCATAAGCTAGATTTTGGTGCATACGGTTAAACAGAGCGCCACCTTGGCTATAAGTCTCCACCCTTTGCATCACTGTTTCCAACACTATGTTAGAGAGTAGTTTGGATAATACATCACCCTGTCTTAACCCTTGGTTGACTTCAAATTCTTCAGAAAGTTTTCCTTCTGCTTTTACCTGGCATTTTGTGCTGGTGAGGTTCATTTGTACCAGCCTGATAAGTTTACTTGGGAATTCAATCTCCATTAAGGTGTCGTATAGCTTTTTCCTTTTTATCATAGGCCTGTTTAAAGTATACGAAAAGTTGGTGTACATCCACATTATATCCATAACTATTCTATTTCTATAAGTAGAAAATTTATGCACACATTCTGCTTGACAAGTCGTAAAAACTGATGTAACTGTGATACAGAAACTGTAACCAATTTAAGAAATTATCCTAAGGATGCAATCAAATTTTATGTAAAAATTGTTGTCAAATCGAAAGGAAAAGACTCGATGCAATTGCAAATCTTTCCCATCCAATCAATGACAGTGGTGGACCACCATTATGTCCATCCCTTCCTGTTGTTGTTGTGGTCTTCAGTCCTGATACTGGTTTGATGCAGCTCTCTATGCTAATATGTCCTGTGCAAGCTCCATCTCCCAGTACCTACTGCAACCTACATCCTTCTAAATCTGCTTAGTGTATTCATCTCTTGGTCTCCCTCTATGATTTTTACCTTCCACGCTGCCCTCCAATGCTAAATTTGTGATCACTTGATGCCTCAGAACATGTCCTAGCAATCGATTCCTTCTTCTAGTCAAGTTGTGCCACAAACTTCTCTTCTCCCCAATCCTATTCAATACCTCCCCATCAGTTTTGTGATCTACCCACCTAATCTTCAACATTCTTCTGTAGCACCACATCTCTAAAGCTTCTATTCTCTTCTTGTCCAAACTATTTACTGTCCATGTTTCACTTCCATACATGGCTACACTCCATACAAATACTTTCAGGAATGACTTCCTGACATTTAAATCGATTTTAACAAATTTCTCTTCTTCAGAAACGCTTTCCTTGCCATTGCCAGTCTACATTTTATATCCTCTCTACTTCGACCATCATCAGTTATTTTACTTCCTAAATAGCAAAACTCCTTTACTACTTTAAGTGTCTCATTTCCTAATCTAATTCCCTCAGCATCACCTGACTTAATTCGACTACATTCCATTATCCTCGTTTTGCTTTTATTGGTGTTCATCTTATACCCTCCTTTCAAGTCACTGTCCATTTCGTTCAACTGCTCTTCCAAGTTCTTTGCTGTCTCTGACAGAATTACAATGTCATCGGCATTTTATAACATGTTTTTTGCTCGAGTATCATGTCGTTTTTGGAAACCCAGAATCTACTCTGTAGGAATCAACATGGATTCCGGAAACAGTGATAGTGTGAGACCCAACTCGCTTTATTTGTTCGTGAGACCCAGAAATTATTAGATACAGGCTCCCAGGTAAATGCTGTTTTCCTAGACTTCCGGAAGGCATTCGATACAGTTCCGCACTGTCGCCTGATAAACAAAGTAAGAGCCTACGGAATATCAGACCAGCTGTGTGGCTGGATTGAAGGGTTTTTAGCAAACAGAACACAGCATGTTGTTATCAATGGAGAGACGTCTACAGACGTTAAAGTAACCTCTGGTGTGCCACAGAGGAGTGTTATGGGACCATTGCTTTTCACTATATATATATGACCTAGTAGATAGTGTCGGAAGTTCCATGTGGCTTTTGCGGATGATGCTGTAGTGTACAGAGAAGTTGCAGCAGTAGAAAATTGTAGCGAAATGCAGGAAGATCTGCAGCGGATAGGCACTTGGTGTAGGGAGTGGCGACTGACCCTTAACGTAGACAAATGTAATGTATTGCGAATACATAGAAAGAAGGATCCTTTATTGTACGATTATATGATGGCGGAAAAAACACTGGTAGCAGTTACTTCTTTTAAATATCTGGGAGTATGCGTGCGGAACGATTTGAAGTGGAATGATCATATAGAATTAATTGTTGGTAAGGCGGGTACCACATTGAGATTCATTGGGAGAGTCCTTAGATAATGTAGTCCATCAACAAAGGAGGTGGCTTACAAAACACTTGTTTGAGCTATACTTGAGTATTGCTCATGAGTGTGGGATCCATACCAGATCGGGTTGACAGAGGAGATAGAGAACATTCAAAGAACAGCGGTGTGTTTCGTCAAAGGGTTATTTGGTAACCGTGATAGCGTTACGGAGATGTTCAGCAAACTCAAGTGGCAGACTTTGCAAGAGAGACGCTCTGCATCGCGGTGTAGCATGCTCGCCAGGTTTCGAGAGGGTGCGTTTCTGGATGAGGTATCGAATATACTGCTTCCCCCTACTTATACTTCCCGTGGAGATCACGAATGTAAAATTAGAGAGATTCAAACGCGCACGGAGGCTTTCAGACAGTCGTTCTTCCCGTGAACCATACGCGACTGGAACAGAAAAGTGAGGTAATGACAGTGGCACGTAAAGTGCCCTCCGCCACACACCATTGGGTGGCTTTCGGAGTATGAATGTAGATGTAGAACCTCAAGTTTTTTATTTCTTCTCCATGGATTTTAATACCTACTCCAAATTTTTCTTTTGTTTCCTTCACTACTTGCTCAATATACAGATTGAACAACATCTGGGTGAGGCTACAACCCTGTCTCACTCCCTTCCCAACCACTGCTTCCCTTTCATGTCCCTCGACTCTTATAATTGCCATCTGGTTTCTGTACAAATTATAAATAGCCTTTCGCTCACTGTGTTTTACCACTGCCACCTTTAGAATTTGAAAGAGAGTATTCCAGTCAACATTGCAAAAGCTTTCTCCAAGTCTACAAATGCTAGAAACGTAGGTTTGCCTTTCCTTAAACTTTCTTCTAAGATAAGTCGTAAGGTCAGTATTGCCTTACGTGTTCCAGTATTTCTACGGAATCCAAACTGATCTTCCCCGTGGTCGGCTTCTACCAGTTTTTCCATTTGTCTGTAAAGAATTCGCATTGGTATTTTGCAGCTGTGACTTATTAAACTGATAGTTCGGTAATTTTCACATCTGTCAACACCTGCTTTCTTTGGGATTGGAATTATTAATTCTTCCTGAAGTCTGAGGGTATTTCACCTGTCTCATACATCTTGCTCACCAGATGGTAGGGTTTTGTCAGGACTGGCTCTCCCAAAGCCATCAATAGTTCTAAGGGAATGTTGTCTACTCCGGGGGGCTTTGTTTCGACTCAGGTTTTTCAGTGCTCTATCAAACTCTTCATGCGGTATCGTATCTCCCATTTCATCTTCATCTACATCCTCTTCCATTTCCATAATATTGTCCTCAAGTACATCGCCCTTGCATAGACCCTCTATATACTCCTTCCACCTTTCCGCTTTCCCTTTTTTGCATAGAACTGGTTTCCATCTGAGCTCTTGATGTTCATACAAGTGGTTCTTTTATCTCCAAAGGTCTCTTTAATCTTCCTGTAGGCAGTATTTATCTTACCCCTAGTGAGATAAGCCTCAACATCCTTACATTTGTCCTCTAGCCATGCCTGCTTAGCCATTTTGCACTTCCTGTCAATCTCATTTTTGAGATGTTTGTATTCCTTTTTGCCTGCTTCATTTACTGCATTTTTATATTTTCTTCGTTCATCAATTAAATTCAATATTTCTTCTGTTACCCAAGGATTTCTACTAGCCCTCGTCTTTTTACCTGCTTGATCCTGTGCTGCCTTCACTACTTCATCCCTCAGAGCTACCCATTCTTCTTCTTATGTATTTCTTTCCCCCATTCCTGTCAATTGTTCCCTTATCCTCTCCCTGAAATTCTGTACAACCTCTGGTTTAGTCAGTTTATCCAGGTCCCATCTCCTTAAATTCCCACATTTTTGTAGTTTCTTCAGTTTTAATCTACAGTTCATAACCAATAGATTGTCGTCAGAGTCCACCTCTGCCCCTGGAAATGTCCTACAATTTAAAACCTGGTTCCAAACTCTCCGTCTTACCATTATATAATCTATCTGATGCCTTTTAGTATCTCCAGGATTCTTCCATGTATACAACCTTCTTTTATGATTCTTGAACCAAGTGTTTGCTATGATTAAGTTATGCTCTGTGCAAAATTCTAACAAACGGCTTCCTCTTTCATTTCTTAGCCCCAATCCATATTCACCTACTATGTTTCCTTCTCTCCCTTTTCCTACTGTCGAATTCCAGTCACCCATGACTATTAAATTTTCGCCTACCTTCACTACTTGAATAATTTCTTTTATCTCATCATGCATTTCTTCAATTTCTTCCTCATCTGCAGAGCTAGTTGGCATTTAAACTTGTACTACTGTAGTAGGTGTGGGCTCCGTGTCTATCTTGGCCACAACAATGCGTTCACTATGCTGTTTGATGTAGCTTACCCGCACTCCTATTTTTTTATTCATTATTAAACCTACTCCTGCATTACCCCATTTGATTTTGTATTTATAACCCTGTATTCATCTGACCAGAAGTCTTGTTCCTCCTCCCACCGAACTTCACTGATTCCCGCTATATCTAACTTTAACCTACCCACTTCCCTTTTTAAATTTTCTAACCTACCTTCCCGATTAAGGGATCTGACATTCCACGCTCCTGATAACGACATCCTCTTGAGTAGTCCTCGCTTGAATACCCGAATGGGGGACTATTTTACCGAAGAGGACACCATCATCATTTATCCATACAGTAAAGCTGCATGCCCTCGGGAAAAATCACAGCTGTAGTTTCCCCTTGCTTTCAGCCGTTCGCAGTACCGCAACAGCAAGGCCGTTTTGGTGAGTGTTACAAGGCCAGATCAGTCAATCATCCAGACTGTTGCCCTTGCAACTACTGAAAAGGCTGCTGCTCGTCTTCAGGAACCACACGTTTGTGTGGCCTTTCAACAGATACCCCTCCATTGTGGTTGCACCTACGGTACGGCTATCTGTATCGATGAGGCACGCAAGACTCCCCAACAACGGCAAGGTCCATGGTTCATGGGGGGGGAGGAACTATTCTATTATTTGCCTAATAATGAAGATCTGGTCAGTTGTTGGTCTGTCCTGTCAAAAACCACACTGGTAGTCTGAGTATTCCTTCTGTAATTGGTGCAAGTCTCATAGCAATGACTTTGTCTAATACTTTGTACACCATGCTGACTAAAGCAATACCACAATAATTTTCACAGTTTACTTTGTCGTTCTTCTTGTGAATTGGGCATCTAATGGCTATGTTCCACTGGACTGACATCTCTCCCCTTTTCCCATATTTCCACTACCAGCTGATGTACCAATCTTGTTAGATGTTCACCTCCACCCTTGATCATCTCTGCTGAAATGTCGTCGTTACCTGGAGCCTTATTATTCCTTAGGCTTTTAATTGTCTTGCTAACTTCCTCTATTACTGGTATAGGTACAGGTCTTTCATCCTGACTAACATTCAGTCACAGTTGGTCACCTTCTTTTTCAATTTCTTCTAAAACTTCTCTTTATATAGTGACATTCAGCACTTCACAGAAATATTTAGCCCATTGATCTAGAACCTGTTCTTCTCCTCCTATAAAATTTCCTTCTTTATCTCTGCAGAATACCGTACATGGTTGGAAGCCTTTCTTCAGTTCCTGAACTGTCTTGTAGAATTTTCTTACTTCTTGGTCATTACACTACTCTTTTAGCTCTATAATCCAGTACTTCTCTAATATGTGTTTCTTTCTTCTTTCCTTCATGAATTCTTCTGTATTAGATCTTTTTGTCCTGTTTATCATTTTCTTCCTTGCCTCATTTCTCTCTTCCACTGCCTTTTTACAATCTTCATTGTTCCACTCTGCCCTTTTCACCCTTTCTTCTAAACCTAAAACTACTTCTGCAGTTTCTTGCAGAGCCTCTTTCATCATAATCCACTTCCCTTCAATGCTTTTCAGAGCTTGGCTTTGTTTAGCCTCACACCTCTTCTGCAGTTCTGTTTCATACTTTTCAGATACTCCCTTCTCTTTCAATTTGGAAACATTTAATCTTTGTGGAGCTTTTCTCTTCCCTCTGGATCTATAGACAGCTATCAACTTCAAGGATGTCAGACGCTTGTCCCCTGTTGATTCCCACATGGTCAGTTTGATTAAAAGTAGTGTCATCTGACAAGAGACATGTGGTTTCCCTTATGTTGTTTCTCTGGAGCCATGTACTTTTCACTATCATTGCATTGCCCTTGGCAAAGTCTTAAAATCTTTGTCCATTTTGTATTCAACATCTCATGCAGGCTTTCACTTCTACTGTTTCTCTAAAGGCTTCTTCTTTTCCCACCTTTGCTTTGAAGTCACCCATCAGTATCTTTACATCATTCCTTGGTATGCCTTCTAATTCCTGTTCCATTTGACAATAAAACTCATCTTTCACTTCATCCTCATCATCTTCTGTGGGTGTATTCACACATACTAGTGTGATGTTGAAGAAGTGGGCTGTCATTCTCAAAGTACACATCCTTTCATTTAAAGGGTTAAAATTTATGCCTGCTGCTTTATACTTATTGTCTACAAGAAAGCCAGTACCGCCTACTATTCCACTGTCTCTTCCACTATACATAATTGTGTAATTACCACTTCCTGATACCATCTCCTTTCCATCTGACTTCGTGAATTGCTGCTACTCCTCTACGGTATTTCTCCATTTCTTGTTGGAGTCCATGTAGAGCACCTGTTTTGTTCAAAGTTCTTACATTCCAAGTAGCAAAGTATGTATCAATTTTCTGTTTATGGCATTTTTCCCTTGCATGGGTCATTCATCAGTCCTGCTGTTCCTATTTTTTAGTTTCGTAACAATATGTTTTTCCGATATGGGGTTGTTAGCACCATGATCAACCCCCAAGCTTGAGGGCCTGGATTTGTTGGGTTTACTCCCTTAGGGAGACTGGCTTCACCACACCTCTAGAGCCCTCCCTGCCCTGTGTTGAAGGAAATTTAAATTGATAAGGAAAAAGGATGGTCTTGGGATAGGACAGGAGACATGTTATCGATAGGATGTTGTGGGACATACTTCGTCTGGCTCCTCCCCTTTGGCCTGTCCGGCATGGGCGACCCTGCTGGTAGCTACGCTATCAGTGGCATGGCCCTCTGGATCTAGAGCATGCAAACCACCTCCCCCACATGGGCTATGCTAACTTACGGCGGTGTCACTTTTGATTTTATTCTGTAGTAATTGTGATGTTTTGTCTGTTTTATATTTTGGTTGTTTTAATTGATCTAATAAGTATGGGGTTTTTGGATTTTTGAGTTGTTAGTTTTGTTTCTGTGGTGTTTTGAGAGTTATGTAGGTGTGTGAAGTTTGTGGTTTTGCCAGTAGGTATTGAGAGCTGCATTTGAGCTATATAGGCCAAGAGAAATGTCAGATTCCACTTTCCGGAATTGTAGGTGTCGGTTTTCTGGTATTGCGGGCTCCATTTGAACTATATAGGTCAAGGGAAATGTCAGATTCCACTTCTTGAAATTGCAGGTTTTGGTTTTTTGGTATCGTGGGCATCATTTGAGCTGTGTAGCTGGAGTGAAGTATAAGATTCCTCTTGGTTCTTTGGCTGTTGTATGATGTTGTGAGTTAAGGGATTTTTTATGATATGTGTTTCGGGATGGTGTAGTGTTTTGTATTGTTATATAATTAGCTGGTCCCCACCTTAAACCCCCTATTACCTGCAGTTGTCTCATTAGTTTCATTTGATTGTTAGAGTGAGACATTCTTGTGTCATTTCTATTTTTGTTTGCTTTTGTTGGCATAAGTATGTAGTGACATCACCACCATTTTGTATCAGCTAGAAGTAGGTGTATCTGTCATGTTGATGACATCATGGGCCAAAGCAAAAGGGTGGAATGGAAAAATTCCCTAATACCCTGTAAACTGTGACGATTTTGGCGAAATTTAAGAGAGATGAAAACTGAAACTAGTAGTAATTCAAAGTGCGTGTTTGGATAACATGTAAGACAATTTTTGATGAATACACTATTGAAATTTCAAAGCTGAGTCATTCACCATTTTTATGCTACATGAAGTCATAATTGTTAAAAAGTAGGTGAGCTATCGACCTTCTGTTATTGCAATAATGTTTTAATGATAAATGTGCCCTGAGTGATCTTCAGAAACTCCTCATAGAAGTTACGTGTCATCATTTCTAATAAAATACAGCGGTTACTTGCTTTATGAAAGTTATTGACATGTGTACTATCCTAGCTTTCAGGATTGTTAGTTCATTCCTTACGAAGGATAGGGGTAAGTTATGGAAGGTTAAAGAAGGAAGGGCAGGTCACTCAGACCCTAGAATTGCATTGGCCCGTCCGTGTAAGGATGAGAGCAGACAAAAAACTTATGTTTATTGTAGGCTTAACAGCTGTGCTGACACAGTTACTGAGAGTGACCTTGGACCCAATTGACCTTTTTTTGCCATTAATCATTACTGAGAAAAAGCTGATGAACATGCACTAACTTACCTCTTAACACATACAGTCATTTCCAGTAGCACACTGGCTAAGTCCCCTGCGGGTTCGGGGGTTAGAATAGGCCTGCGGTATTCCAGCCTGTCGTAAGAGGCGACTAAAAGGAGTCTCAAACTTTTCGGCCCCTGTTGGGTTTGACTTCCATCTCTCAAAATTTTCCGAAGAGCAAGCCGATTGGGGAAGGACGCCTTACTTGGTACATTGTGTCCATCTTGCAATCAGACCTTTCGCCAGCTTATACACCGTTGAATTGCAGTCCTGTCCGCTCTCCATCTCTTGGGCATGACTCTGTTTCTGCGTACAGATCTGTGCAGTGCCTCTTTCTGCACCGACAGCGACCATGGACCACATGTTACCTAACATCCAGCATGGTAGCCAGACCGTTGTGGTGGGGCCGCCATGTACCCTGTTGGTTGTAGCCCCCTGACAACACAGGGATCGCTCTACTGATGCATGAGCCGTTAACTCCCCACGTATGCCAAGGAGTAGATGCCTATCCTCCTGGGGTATTGGGACTCCCAGCAACGGCCTTCCTGCCAGGTGGCTCTTGCTATGGCTGGCCCGCAATGAAGCGTGGTACATTCTCTCTCGCTGGTGGCCAGCCACCAGCAGTCTCTAAGCGTTCTCGGGCTCAGTTTAACGCTCAGAAGTACGATCCGAAAACGTTCCCCTCCCTGGCCACACCGTGGGAGGAACGTAAGTCTCACGATGGCAGTAGCAGTTATTCGCCCCGCTTCTTAGTTTGTACAAGGGTTGATGGGGAGTCTTTCCTCTCCACAAAGCCTCAGTTCTTCGTCGAGTATTTAGAGGACAAGTTTGGGGATGTGGAGGGCATGTCAAAAATGCGCTCTGGGTCAGTCCTGATACAAACGGCATCCTCTGCCCAGTCACGACGGTTACTCGCTTGTGACAAGTTGGGGGATATTGCCGTTACGATCCTACCCCATAAGAGTTTAAATATGGACCAGGGAGTTATTTACCATAGGGATCTTCTTTTGCAGTCTGATGAAGAGCTGCGCGCCAATTTAGAGCGCCGAGGTGTACATTTCGTCCGTCGCGTCCATCGGGGTTCGAAGGAAAATCAGATTGCTACCGGTGCCTTCATCTTGGCCTTCGAAGGGGATACATTACCGGAAAAATTCAAGGTGATGGTCTACCGATGTGACGTTAAGCCCTATATCCCTCCCCCGATGCGGTGCTTTAAGTGCTGGAAGTTCGGCCATATGTCTTCTCGCTGCACTTCCAGCCTCACATGTCGAGATTGTGGACGCCCATCACATCCCAATACTCCATGTGTCCCGCCTCCCATCTGTGTCAACTGCGGGGAGCACCATTCACCTTGCTCGCCAGACTGCTGAATTTTCCAGAAATAGCGTAAAATCATGGAATACAAGGCCCTGGACCGACTGACCTATACTGAGGCCAAAAGGAAATATCACCGACTCCATCCTGTGAGAATGACATCTTCCTACGCTGCTGCTACAACACCTGTGCTAGCCCCGTCTGTTACTCCAATTGTGGCCGGATCGACGAGTAGTAGTACAACTCCTCCTGCCCCCTCGCCAGTGGGGGGGCTCTACCCACCGGGTTGCTCCCTCGCCACCTACCTCAGGAGCAACACCATCCCACCCATCGGGGACGTCCGTCCCCACTTCTAAGCCGGAGAAGTGTCCAACTTCTTTGGCTTCTCATGCTCGCGAGCGGTCCCTTGGGTCCTTCCCTTCCCAAGTTTCCGCCAGCGAGAAGGCTGACGACCGACAGTGGCGTAAGTGCCCACAATCAGCTGGTCGCAGGGCTTCACGATCCTCCTCCGTCCCGGAGACTGAATCGGTGAAGCCCTCCCAGCCAGTGCGACCCAAGGAACAGTGTGAGAAACCCAAGAAGAAGAGCTCTCAGCCCAAGGAACTCGCGGTGGCAGCCATCCCACCGCAACCTTCCAGCTCTGCATCTGAGGATGAGGTGGAGATTCTGGCGTCCGCTGAGGACCTCGATCTCGCCGGTCCCTCGGACGCCATGGAAAGCACTTTCACAGGTGCTCAATCGGAGGCAGCAGGTGACCCAGCGGCGTAATCTGCCTTCCCAGTCCCGTCATGCCTTTCTCAGCCATGGACAACACCATCCTCCAGTGGAACTGCAGCGGTTTCTTCCACCACCTGACTGAGCTCCACCAACTTACCAGCCTTCACCCTTTCCTGTGCATTGCTTTGCAGGAAACTTGGTTTCTGGCAATGCGAACCCCTGCCCTCCGTGGCTATTGGGGTTATTATAAGAACTGGGCAGCTTATGAAAGGGTGTTTGGTGGCCTCTGTATATATGTCCTGAACTCTCTTCACAGTGAGTCTGTCCCTCTCCAAACACCTTTAGAGGCTGTCGCTGTTCGGGTGTGGACGCCACAGGCTGTTACCATCTGCAGTCTTTACCTTCCACCGGATGGTGATGTTGTGCAGCATGTCCTGGCTGCTCTGATAGCCCAATTGCCGCCACCTTTCTTGTTACTGGGCGACTTTAACGCCCATAACCATCTGTGGGGTGGGTTAGTGGCAACAGGTCAAGGCGCCATCGTTGAGCATTTATTGGCGCAGCTCGATCTCTCGATATTATATGATGGTGCCTTCACACACTTCAGTGTGGTGCATGGCACATACATTGACCTTTCGATCTGTAGCCCTAGCCTCTTACCGTCTGTCCAATGGACAGTGCATGATGACCTGTGTGGTAGTGACCACTTTCCGATCTTTCTCTCACTGCCACAGCGTCAATCTTCTGGGCGCCCTAGCAGATGGGCTCTGAATAAGGCTGACTGGGACTTGTTGTCCTCCACTGCCGCTATTGAACCTCTCTCTAATGATGACATTGATGCAGTGGTTCAATCGGTCACCACCGGCATCATTACTGCCGCTGAATCTGCCATTCCCCGTTCTTCTGGGTCCCCTCGACGGCGGACTGTGCCTTGGTGGTCGTCTGAGATCGCTGAGGCGATTAAAGCTCGCCGGCGGTCGCTCTAGCGTCACAAGCGACATCCGTCAATTGCACACCTTATCGCCTTCAAACGGCTGCGTGCGTGCCAACACAAGCAGGAGTGCTGGGAGCGGTATGTGTCCACCATTGGCCTCCATGTCACTCCATCGCAGGTCTGGGCCAAGATTCGACGCCTCTATGGCTATCGGACCCCTGTCAGCGTTCCTGCGCTCTCACTGAATGGAGCAGTTTGTACGGACTCCGACGTCATTGCATACTGCTTGGAAGAGCACTTTGCCCTGAATTCTGCCTCTGCCAATTGCTCCTTGGGCTTCCGCTCCATTAAAGAGCAGATAGAACGTTGAAGTCTTTCTTTTCGCACCCACCATCCTGAATTGTACAATGTTCCATTCAGTGAGTGGGAATTTCGCAGTGCCCTCGCCGCTTGTCTTGATTTCGTCCTGGGCCAGATAGCATCCACTCTCAGATGCTGAAACACTTTTCAGTGGACTGCCAGCGACGCCTCCTCGACCTTTACAACCCCATTTGTGTCGATGGTGAGTTTCCGTCGCAATGGCGGGAAAGTCTTGTTGTCCCCATTCTGAAACCGGGGAAGAACCCTTCAGAGGTGGACAGCTACCATAGCATTAGCCTCACCAACGTTCTTTGCATGTTGCTTGGACGGATGGTGGGCCGGCGCTTGAATTGGGTACTGGAGTCTCGGGGCCTACTGGCTCCGTCTCAGGGTGGCTTCCGTACAGGCTGCTCCGCCGCCGACAATCTGGTGAGCCTGGAGTCGGCCATCCGTGCTGCCTTTGCCCGCCGTGAGCTGAGCATCTGGTCGTTGTCTTTTTCGACGTGCGGAAGGCGTATGATAAGACATGGCGTCATCACATTCTTTCTACGCTTCATGGATGGGGTCTTCGGGGCCCTCTGCCGATCTATATCCACAATTTTCTGTCGTACCATACCTTCCGCGTGCACGTCGCAGCCTCATATAGGTCCTCCCAAGTCCAGGAGAACGGTGTGCCACAGGGTTCTGTTCTCAGTGTCTGTCTGTTTTTAATAGCCATTAACGGGCTCGGTGCGGCAGTGGGAAATTCTGTCTCCGCTTCCCTGTATGCTGACGACTTCTGCCTTTACCACCGCTCTATTGGCATTGCAGCTGCTGAACGTCAGCTACAGGGCGCAATCCGCAAGGCGCAGTCTTGGGCTGTAGCTCATGGTTTTCAGTTTTCAGCAGCCAAGACCTGCGTTATGCATTTCTGCCGGCGACGCACTGTTCACTCGGAGCCGCAGCTTTATCTCGATGACGAGCTTCTTACAGTGGTGGAGTCACATAGGTTTTTGGGGGTGGTTTTTGATGCCCGGTTGACTTGGCTGCCTCATATTCAGCAGCTTAAACAGGTGTGTTGGCGGCGTCTAACTGCTCTGCAATGCCTGAGCCACACCAGGTGGGGTGCCGACCGATCTACTCTCATACAGCTTTACCTGGCGTTAATCCAGTCCCGTCTGGACTACGGGAGTCTGGCTTATGGCTCAGCATCCCCATCTGCGTTGCGGGTGCTGGACCCAATCCTCCACAGCAGGATACGCCTTGCCACTGGTGCCTTCCGAACCAGCCCTGTGGACAGCATACTTGTGGAGGCAAGTGTCCCTCCACTGCGGTTACGACGCCAACAATTACTGGCTGCTTATGCTGCCCATGTTTTTAGCTTTCCCGGGCATCCAAATTATCGTGTCCTGTTCCCGGAGTTAGTCGTCCATCTGCCAGAACGTCGGCCCTGGTCGGGTTGTCCGATCGCCGTACACGTCAAACAGCTTCTCTACGGGCTTGGGTGTTTCCCTGTTCCACCTCCTTTCCGGGCCCCTCTGCTTACACCGCCGTGGTGTGTGCCTCGCCCTTGCCTTCGGCTCGACTTGGCAGAGGGCCGAAGGACTCAGTCTCTCCGGAGGCCTTCCGACGCCGCTTTTATTCCATCCTGGCCACGTATCAGGGCTCTGGCGTTGTCTACGCAGACGGTTCGATGGTTGCTGGTCGTGTCGGCTATGCACTAACTCTAGGGGACCGTTTTGAACAATGTTCATTGCCGGCTGGCTGCAGTGTTTACACTGCTGAGTTGGTCGCCATCTTTCGTGCGCTAGCGTATATCCGCTCCTGCTCAGGTGAGTCCTTTGTCATGTGTTGCGATTCCCTGAGCGGTTTACGAGCTCTCGACCAGTGTTCCCTCGTTCTCGTCTGGTGATGGCTATCCCTGCATACTCTCGCCCGTAGCGGCAGGTCTATGGTCTTTGTGTGGACCCCAGGCCATGTTGGGATACCCGGCAATGAAACTGTTGACCGCCTGGCGAAAGAGGCCACCAGTGGACCATCTCTGGAGATTGGCCTCTCGGCGACTGATTTGCAGGCACTATTACGCCGCAAAGTTTTCGGTTTATGGGACACTGATTGGCGCAACCTGCCCATGCCAAACTAACTCCGCCGTATCAAGGAGACGAAGACTGTGGCGGTCATCCATGCAAGCCAACCGCAGGGACTCGGTCGTCCTTTGTCGGCTCCGCATTGGCCACACCCGACTGACGCACAATTATTTACTGTGTTGTGAGGATCCCCCTCTTTGTCATTGTGGGGCGTCCTTGACGGTGGTCCATATTCTGTCGGAGTGCGCCCTTTTAACCGTGCTCAGGCAGACTTTTGCGCTGCCTGACACGCTCTCTGCTCTTTTATCAGATGACTCTGCCATGGTGGACTTGGTTTTGCGTTTTATTCAGGCAGGGGGATTTTATCGCTTAATGTAAGTGTGTGTGTTTTTGTGTTGATTCTGGCCTATGGCCTATGATTTGTCTGATTTTTCCCCATGTGTTTATCGGTGGTTGGCTTTTCCCTTTTTGTTTGTATGGTTGGCCAACCACCGTCTCCCTCTGTGTGATTTATTTCGTCTTGTCTGGTTTTTGTCTATGTTTCTCTTGTTTTGTGTCGTCTGTCTTATCGTCTGTTGATCGTTTTTATTCTCTGTGGGTGTTTTTAGTATTTGGAAAAAGGGACCGATGACTGTAGCAGTCTGGTCCCTTTAACCCCCACAAACCAACCAAAACTGGCTAAGACTTGCTGTGCCCTTCTTGGTGACAGCCACCAACAATTAAAACACAGTGTGCACTAGCAAGTGTGTATCTACATGCCTTGTAGTTGAATTGTACTACCCTCTGTAAGTAATTGGGAACTACTGGGGACTGGAAGATCGCCCTTCTCCTTTGACCAAGGATGTAATCACCATGCTGGAAACCTGTATTGCGAGCTTACCCAATGTACCACCAAAACATCAGGTATAATACCCATGATACCCCCAAAAATACAAACTACACGAACCAATTCAGTGATTAAACAGTGGCATAATTTGTATCACTTCAGGCAGGTGGGTCACCTTCTTAGTCTTGGATGTTATTGAATTTAACATATGTTAAAATTCAGAAGTAATACACACACACACACACACACACACACACACACACACACACACACACACATTTTTGTTTTCTCCAAAAAAAATCCTCCCCCAAGATACAGTCCTCCAAAGATGACACTGCAAATACTATTTTGAAGATGTGAATTTCGGGGAAAAAAATTTAAAATGCTGCATGTCTTTAACAGTTCTAGGTATAGAGTTTTTTTTTATTTGTAAGATAATTGCTTTGTGATCACAGTGGTATCCTCTGGACATATTTGTCAAACTTCTTTACTGCTACCTTTTGAATTTTTTTATAGTTTTCAGATTTTTCAAAAAATGCCAATCCAGAAAAATCAATTTTTTTCTGCTGGTTAGTACCCTGTGGTACTATATTCACTGTAAAAGAGAGCTTCCACTTTTAAGCTGGACTGGTTTTATTTAAAAAAAAAAAAAATTTTTGTAACTTTCAAGGGTAGTGCGTATCTTCACTGAAGTTGTTTCTTACTAATTTATTAGTTACAGTGTTCATTTCTATTGTCTTTGTTGCAGTTATTTCGTATCATTTTCTTTGTTGCAGTTATTTCGTATCATTTTCTTTGTTGCATTTATTTCGTATCATTTTCTTTGTTGCAGTTATTTCGTATCTTTTTTTTGTTGCAGTTATTTCGTATCTTTTTTTTGTTGCAGTTATTTCGTATCATTTTCTTTGTTGCAGTTATTTCGTATCATTTTCTTTGTTGCAGTTATTTCGTATCATTTTCATTGTTGCACTTATTTCTTACATTTTGTCGTCAGTTTTGTTGTTGTTCTTGTTCTTCGCAGGTTTCTGTATTGTAGTTGTTCAGTGCAATTTTGTTTACTGAACAGGCTTCTAAGAAATCTGAGACCATCCAGTTAGTTCTGTGTTTTTGTGAGGAATTTGCCAATCTACACAGTTGCAGTATGTTTTGTGAAAAGGACTGTTTGAAATATCTTCTGAGTGGGGCCATAAGAGAGTGAAGTGTGCTAACTATTTGCATATCCATAAGTGATATATAAGACAATTAACAAACTTTGTTCAGGTTGGGAATAAGTGTTCTAATTTGAAGACTGTTTCAAAGTGAAGGTGTTTCCAGTGACGACTATTTGTGTTCTAAATGTTTTGACAGAACCTCAATATAGGAAGAATTAAATATCCTGAATCAATCAACTACAGAGTTAGGTGTTAGTCCTGTTAAGAAACCGTGGTCAGTGAAGTCGAGTCATAAGCTCTGTGCATCAAGAAAGTGCAGAGAAATTTCTAATGCTATGGATGTATAAACTGCAGCAAAACTGACCACACTCTTCAAAGTAGGAATTCCATCTTCAGAAGAAAATGAACCAAAGCACTCTTGTACCTCTTTCAACTAATTTTTCATAAATATCAATTCAGCTGTTGCATATTGTGCATCCTACAGTGAAAAGGTGCAAGTTACTATTATTCCAGAGACATTTTCAAAGAAAACAATTTTGAATCACGTTCCATCATCAAAAGTACATGGTAGACAAATCAAAAAATGTGAGGTCTGTGAAAGGAGTCTTCAGAAGACATATCCCTATTATGGTTAACCTGTAGAAGCAGCTAAATTTCAAATAGTGCAGTCATTTTATCTGGAAGATGAATGGGACAGCTCTTTCCAGAGTGTCAACAAAAAAGACACTATGACTGTAACAGTTGAAGGTCAAAAAGTTTTGAAAGTGAAAAGGTACATGTCTTACAGTATTAAAGAAACTTTTGCAGTTTAGAGCAACTATACAACTTTGGAAGATGAAAACTTTATTCACTACGACCTTAGTGGGTAGCTCCACACCCACCTAGAGATGTCTGTTTATGTGCGTACTGCATGAATTATTAACTTTGTGTGGTAACTTCGTCATTGAAGAACTTAATGGAGGACGGGACATGACTCCTTGGTTGGATGTGTAAAGTCATTAGTATTCTGTGACATAAAGCGAGAGGCTTGTTTGTTTCAAGATTTTGATGACTGCGCTGTAGAGGGAGGACTGTCTTAACAGACACTTGCCTGGAAGGCGTAGCAGATAACTCTGCAGGAAGTACATACGCAACATGGGAGAAAAATAAGCTAATTAAGAAAACAGTTGCCTTTGAAAGCTTCATTGACGAACTTGGTGAATGGTCAGTGAAAGCAGTAACACACCAGCATCTGAAGAAATTGCACCAACACCACATTGCAGAAGTGAAAGGGTGTGTACAGGCTGAAGAACTATGTTTAGTGCTTCGCTGTGATTTTGCTGAGAACTGGTGTGCAGTTCTCCCATAAGAAGTACAAGGGTATCATTGGAGTAATTACCAGGTTTTAATTTTTGCAGGAGTGACATATTTTCAGAACAAGACCATAGGTGTTGCAGTTATGACACAGGACATGCCTCAACACATGCTTTGCTACCAATGCTCAAAATTCAACTGCAAACAGGGGCAGAGACGATCATTATTATTTCTGATAGTGCTCCTAGTCATTTTAAAAATATTTACCAGCTATTTGAATTAAGTGGGCCTAAGTCAATTGTGTCAGGTGGCTGGGCATACACTGCTACTGGTTATGGGGAGAAGCCGTGTGATGGTGTAGGAGGCCCGCTGAAGCACCATGCTACAAAACATGAGCTTTCCAGACCAAATACAGCTGCGCTTCAGAATGGTGAGGATTTTAAGAGAGTTGTGAAATCTTACATGTTTACAGCCCTCATTCTTTTGGCCAAAGAGGAAATCGAAGAATTCCGTGAGCAGAAAAGAGAATGGTCCAAACTAACTACTCCTGTGAAAGGAATTCAGAATATACATTTTTGGACTCAGTTATGGGTGAACTCATATTGCACGCACTTTAAGGAGCAAGAAAGAAGAAATTTTGTTTGTTCGGCCAACAACTCAGAAACAGCAGAATAATATTCAGTTTCACAACCTGAGAAGGGAGATGTTTGTGGTCTGTGTGTATGGCTATAACTGGTGGATTGCAGAGATTATAGACACCAGGTATGAGTTAAACGACATTGTAATGAACTTTATGCTACCACATGGACCAGCTGCTGGATATAGGTTTCCAGATGAAGGATGGCAACAACGCCATCAGTGCTCACTTCCTGTTCACAATGTTTTGAGAGATTGTAAGTGCTCCAGTTCCTATTGGTTGAACAGGAAGGCTTCACTGTATATCAGAGGAAGATACTGAAGCAGTGGGACACGTTT
The DNA here is from genome assembly GCF_023897955.1 of Schistocerca gregaria. NCBI lineage: Eukaryota > Metazoa > Arthropoda > Insecta > Orthoptera > Acrididae > Schistocerca > Schistocerca gregaria. The sequence continues at coordinate 35,248,497 of NC_064925.1, read as the reverse complement.
TTAGTTCATTGGCTGGCTAATTTCAGTACAAAACAGAGTGAACAGAAGTTGTGTAAATTGAAACCTGTAAATCTTGGGACCTTTCACATACATTTTGGAACCATTTAAAACGCTTATGAGTCTCTTTCCAGGGAATGTAGAACTATGTGGTACTAATCAACAGAAAAAAATTACAGATTTTATGGATGGGCTTGTTGTAAAAAAAATTATAAAAATGTTCAGAATACTATAGTAAAAGAACTTTGACAGTCCAAATGGAGAATTTCTTTGTGATCATAAATCAGTTATCTTTCAAATAAATAAAAAAAACCTAGAACTGTTAAACAGATACAGAATTTAAAAAAAAATCCAAAATTTGCATCTTCAAAATGGTATGTGCAGTGTCCTCTTTGTAGGGCTGTATCTCGGAGCAGAAATTTTTTTGGAGAAAACAAAAAAAAATATGTGCTCCTTACTTAGTCCTTCACGCCATAAGATCACAGTATCCCAAGCTGGAGTTAACTATATAGCTCAACCCTAGACCAGGATAACAGTAACATAAACTGCTAGCATCCACCGCCTCTTCATAAACCACGCGCTCTACAACAGCATTTCACTTCCATTCCAAAACACACACACACACACACACACACACACACACACACACACACACACACACACACACACACACACACACACACACACACACACCCTGGTACTTCTGTAATATAGTTTGTAAAAGTTAGTGTGGCCCTAGCTTTTGTAAGCAATTTGTCAAGGAACTCTTGCCAGCGTAATATGGTTCTAAATAAAAAAGTGTGGAAATTGACCCATGGAATGGGATAAATATTAACATTCACAGGATAATTTTCAGACAGCTGTTTGCTGGGTTATTTAAAAAACTGATATGAAAACCAACTATGGTAATTAAGACAAAATTTATGCTGTGAAAATTGTGTTTTTATTTGAAACTTATGAAATAATGAGCATTTAAAAATATAAACCTGTTAAACAGTTAATGGGAACTCTAGGACACAATGTCTATGACATAAGAAAAAGGGTTGCTACTAATCGTAAAGATGACATCTTGAGTTCAAGACAGGCACAACGAAAAACTGTTACACATTTAGCTTTTGGCCAAAGCCTTCTTCACAAAAGGAGACACACATTCCCTCACACAGGCAAGCACACCTCATGTGCAAGACCACCATCTCCTGCAGTTTGGAGCAGAATGCAGTTATGCTGAAGGGATACAGCAGTCTGGAGGGGCGGGGAAGAGGAAACAATAACAGAGTATGGGTTGGGAAGAGAAGAGTACTGTCTGATGGAGTGTGCAGGAACCAGGAGGCGAGACAAGACTATCAAAGGGTGCGACATCAGGAGGCTGTTGGGCATGAAGGTGGAGAGGGGATGTTAGGAAACGGGGAGCGCAAAAGGTGAAGAGCGGGGAAGGGGAAATCTGGGCATGTGTGCTGGCAGAGGGCAGCAGAGGGAACGTGAATAGAGAGATGATGACAGGCCGGGGGTCTGGAAATTGGGCTGTGCAATTCAGCAAAGCTGATGTTGAAGGGAAGGACTAGATGGGGTGGGTTGTGAAGCAGCCATTGAAATCGAGCATGTTAAGTTCAGTTGCATGTTGTGCCAGGTGGTCAACTTTGCTCTTGGCCACAGTTTGGCTGTGGCTGTTCATCCTGGTGAACAGCTGATTCGTAGTCGTACCAGTATAAAAAGCTGTGCAATGATTGCAACAGAGCTGGTATATGATACGGTTGCTTTCCAAGGTGGCTGAATCCCTGATGGGGTAGGATATATCTGTGACAGAAGAGTAATAGTTTTATTACATTTTCTGAACCAATCCTGCTGTGAGTATAAAAGGAAAATCATTTATTTTGGAATACAAGTGCACAGGGAAGATTGTTGTAACAAAAAAAAGTTACTTACTAAAATGTTGGTTAACTGTGGGACTGATGAGGCTGTCTTTTAAAAACTCCATATTTACCTTCCTGAAAAGTACCCAGGACATCTGTAATGTTCACAGCTAATTGCTGTAATTTGTTAGAATTGATATCACGTATCTTTACTGTGGAACTATTAAAGGCAACTTATTATAGTTTGTTAAAACATAGTTCCAGTCACGAAATTGTTCAGACTGAGTTTCCCCAATTTTGATCTTGTGCAACATGAAAATGGTGAATGACGCAGCAGTGAAATTTTAAGTGGGAGGAACACAAATAGTTTTGCATTTAATTTGAAGAGCTTGCTCACATTACTGCAATTTTCAATTTTAAACAATCTTAAATATGACACTATTTTTTTGTATATGGAGCTCTTCTGTATGAAATTTCATTCAAATAGTAGATAATTAGGTGTGGGATGATTACTGAGATTGATCCATTTGATATGGAGATTCTGTTTTAAAAATTTACACCATTTTAAATATTTTCAGTAATTCACACATCACAACTTGCAAATATTTACCAAAAATCATAACATACCACTGCAAGCTGCTATTAAAACTTTTATTGTTGCTCCCAGTTTACATGTAATACATGATGAACATGCAATTGATCTTTTTTAGGCACATATGGTGTTGTATACAAAGGGAAACATAAGACAACTGGACAGTTAGTTGCAATGAAGAAAGTGCGCCTTGAAAATGAAGACGAAGGTGTTCCATCAACAACCATCAGAGAAATATCCCTTCTTCGAGAATTGGTACATCCAAATATTGTGAAGTAAGCTGAGCTCTTTATTAACATTTTTTCAGATACGCCAAATTTAGACAATTTTTCCTCAAAATTGAAATTTTTGTCCAGGCTGGAGGATGTAATAATGGATGAATCAAGAGTCTACTTAATTTTTGAGTACATGTCAATGGACCTGAAGAAATATCTGGATAGTTTAGGTCAAGGCAATTATTTGAAGCCAGACATGATGAAGGCTTTCTTATATCAGGTGAGTTAACTGCTGATGTTAACAATAAGTTTTGATACAAGACATTTTTAAGTACAATTTTAGCTTTTGGCGAAAGCCTTCTTCACAAAAGGAGACACACATTCTCTCACACAAGTAGGATATACCTGTGGCAGAAGAGGAACAGTTTTATTACTACATTTTCTGAACCAATCCTACTGTGAGCATAAAAGGAAAATCATGTATTTTGGAATACATACAAGTGCATGAGGACGGTCGCTGTAACAAAAAAGTTACTCACCAAAATGTGGTACTGTGGTACTACCCCCCAGGGGGTCCACAACTCTTTTATGGATACATGCGTAGCGAGCACAGGACCCCGAGTTAATGTGGCCCTCTTGCCTTTCCGGGCTGCATACCTTCCTTTTCTGCATCCTTCCCTATCCCCCATCTTGGCCCCTTCCCTCACCTCTGGCTTTTTCCTTCCCCTTCTCCCCCTCTGGGAGTATGGTTTGTGTCTATGTCCGGAGACGGACACTCGTAAATGTAACGCATTCGCCGCCTTAGAGCTTGTATGTCTTTATCCTTCCTTTGTCCTTCTTTTTTCCTTACCTCTTCTCTTTACCCTTTTCTCCGCTGCGGCATTTGAGACCTCTCTTCTTTCCTTTCCCTTACTTTGTTTTTCCCTTTCTCTTTCTTCCTCCCTGTGCGTGTCTGAAGGCCGACCCACGCATTTTCGAGCGTAGCCGGTGAGGGGGTAATGGGTAATTCCCCGCCCCGGGTAGACAGATAGGACACATACATACCCCCTGGTAACGGCCAGGCCCAGGGAGGGGTGATTACCCAAGCTGATACCTTCCGAAAGTGCCGATTGGTCCCTCCGTCTGTTTGTCGGGAGGTGTGAACAATCACTTAAGGCGGGAGTGCCCTCAGAGAGGGCCCCCCATAAGGGAGGAGTGTGCCATCGGAGACGCTTGTAATCATGGGGGATTCTTCCGCAATGGTTTCCTCATCTTCCACTATGTCAGCTCAAAAGCGTAAGATCACTGAGTCTCAGCCACAGACAGCTCTTCCATCGTTGCCACAGTTCCTTGTTGTTTCTCGGTCTGACGAGGGTCACAACTTCTCCACGGTCAACCCTTTCATTATTCAGAAAGGTGTCGACGCAATTGCAGGTCCTGTTAAGTCTTGTTCCAGATTACAGAATGGCACTTTCTTGTTAGAAACAGTCAGTGCCCTCCAGGCACAAAAATTGCTGCGTACTTCACTGCTCCACACCTTCCTTGTCCGGGTTGAAGCGCACCGCACTTTAAATTCCTCACGTGGAGTTGTTTATACATGCTCCCTCGGCGGATTGTCTGACTAGGAAATTCAGTACTACCTGTCTGACCAGGGTGTAACGGCTGTTCATAGAGTTATGAAAAGGGTTGACACGAACTTTGTTCTAACCTGTACTGTCTTCTTGACATTTGACAGAGTTAAACTCCCATCGAAAATAAAAGCGGGCTATGAAATAATTTCCGTTCGCCCCTACATCCCAAACCCTACGCGTTGGTATCGGTGTCAGCGGTTCAATCACACCAGCGAGTCCTGTTCCAACCTGGCCAAAAGTGTTACGTGTGGCAAGGATGCCCATGAGGGTGCTTGCCTACCTCCATCCCCTCGTTGCATCAACAGTATGGGTGACCACTCCGCTTCCTCTCGAGATTGCCCATTTTTAAAGACGAAAAGGTCGTTCAGGAAATCAGTGAAGGAAAAGGTGTCGACCTTTGCTGCTCGAAAATTATTCGCAATTCGAAAGCCCATTGTGCCTCATACAGGAAAATACAGCACTGTCCTTGCCTCTCCTCGGCGAATAAAGGAGGCGGCCAAGCAGACTTGTGATCTCAACTTTAGTGACATGGTCGTCAGATCGACCAGCGCAAAGATCGCCTGTTCAACCTCCCCACTTTCGCCTGCTCAATCTATGGCTCACCCGTCATCGGATTCTGCTAAATCTCGAGCCCAAAAGTCAGACACCCGGACTTCCAAAAAAAGAGCCTACTCGTGAAGATTTTTTACGTACCCCAACTTCACAACCATCGGTTCCTCTTTCATATAAACATTCTGTTTCCAAGAAGGCTAATAAGAAACCCAGTTCCTCTCCTTCTCCGCCACGGCGTGTCTCATCTACAGCAGCACCTGGCGGCAGCCGCCCTGGGCCGTCTTCTGTGTCGCCGAGGCGCACTGCTGGCGGCCGATCAACCGGCCGATCGCTGGTGGCAGGAGCTGCTCCTGAACAACCTATGGATCAGGATCTTTTGTCTTCGGCTGAGTGCTGTTTCACGCTGTCGGTCGCAAGCTCTGAGCAGTCGTTGAGTTGATGGCAACCTTGGTCACATTCTTCCCTTTTCTGTCCACCCAATGTCCATTATCCATTGGAATATCCGCGGCATTCGAGCCAGTTGGGATGAATTGACGATCTTCCTACGATCCTGCTCGCCAGTCATCTTCTGTCTTCAGGAAACAAAGCTGCGTCCCCACAAACGCTTTGTCTTCCCCCATTTTCTGTCAGTCCGATTTGATCTCCCCTCTGTTGAAGGCACTCCAGCACATGGAGGACTCATGATTCTTCTCCATAATACTCTACATTATCACCCTATCCCCTTAAACAGTTCCTTCCAAGCAGTCGCTGTCAGTCTTTCCCTTTCTGGATACACCTTCTCTCTTTGTACTGTATACATTCCATCGTCCATGTCAATGGCACGAGCTGATCTCCTTCATCTTCTTGGTCAGCTTCCACCCCTCTATTTGCTGGTTGGGGACTTCAGTGCCCACCACCCGCTTTGGGGACCTCCACATCCATGTCCGCGTGGCTCACTATTGCTAGACGTCTTCCACCAAGCGGATCTTGTTTGCCTCAACACTGGGGACCCTAGATTTTTGTCTGCCTCCACGACAAATTTCTCTCGTTTGAACCTTTCGGTCTGTACTGTTCCACTAGCTCGGCACTTCGAATGGTTCGCCCTTGCTGATACACACTTGAGTGTCCTTAGATTGCAGCCACAACTGCCATATATGTGTCCGAGACGCTGGAAGTTTGCCCAAGCTGATGGGACACTTTTCGTCTCTAGCGACATTCGATGACCGTCACTTTCGTAGTGTTGACGATGAGGTCACTCATATTACAGACGTTATTCTTACAGCTGAGGAATGTTCAATACCACGCACCTCCGAATTGCCCCGGCGCCCCCCAGTTCCTTGGTGGAATGAGGCATGCCGTGATGCAATACATGAGCGGCGACATGCTCTTCGCGTTTTCCGCCACCATCCTACTTTGGCCAACTGTATCCGCTATAAGCAGTCCCGTGCCGTCACGTCATCTGCGATAGCAAGAAGGCAAACTGGAAATTCTTTACTAGCTCATCTAACCCCTTCACTCCCTCCACGGAAGTTTGGAGTCTGATTCGATGGTTATCTGGTGTGCCTAGTTTCTCCCCGGTCTATGGGCTCACTGTCGCGCATGATACGTTAGTGGACCCCATCGCAATTTCAAACTCATTGGGTCAACACTTTGCTGAGATTTCGAGCTCTTCAAATTACCCGCCAGCGTTTCTCCCGAAGAAACGTGCAGCGGAATTGCAACCTCTTGCTTTCTCGTCTCAAAATCACGAGAGCTATAATACTGTTTCCTCCATGCGGGAACTCCAACATGCACTCTCTTCTTCTCGCTCCTCTGCCTCAGGACCGGATGGTATCCACATCCAAATGTTGCTGCATTTATCATACCATAGTCTGCGTTACCTCCTCCGCCTTTATAATCGAATTTGGACCGACAGTACTTTTCCCAGACGATGGCGGGAAGCTATCGTCGTCCCTGTTCTGAAACCTGGAAAGGACAAACATCTCCCCTCTGCATTTCCTTCACGAGTAGTGGATGTAAGGTTTTGGAGCGTATAGTGAATTGCTGTTTAGCTTGGTGGCTGGAGTCCCGCAGTCTTTTAACACCTGCCCAGTGCGGTCTCCGAAAGCATCGTTCTGCAGTTGACTATCTTGTTGCTCTCTCCACTTATATCATGAACAATTATCTCCGGAAACGGCAAACAGTAGCAATATTTTTTGATCTGGAGAGAGCATACGATACCTGTTGGAGGACAGGCATCCTCCGCACACTGTTCTCTTGGGGCTTTCGAGGTCGGCTGCCACTATTTCTTCGCGAATTTTTGGCAGAGCGCACATTTAGAGTGCGGGTGAACACTACTATCTCCCGTACTTTCTCCCCAGAAAACGGGGTACCCCAGAGCTCCGTGCTAAGTGTTGTACTGTTTGCCATTGCCATAATTCCAATTATGGACTGTCTCCTTCCCGATGTCTCAGTCTCCCTCTTTGTGGATGATTTTGCGATCTTCTACAGCTCTCAACGGACCAGCCTTCTTGAACGACGTCTTCAAGGCTGTCTCGATTGCCTCCACTCTTGGAGCATCGAAACAGGCTTCCGCTTTTCTCCCAGTAAGACCCTTTGTGTTAATTTTTGGCATCGTACAGAGTTTCTTCCACCCTCCTTACATCTAGGACCTGTCAACCTTCCGTTTTCGGACGTCGCTAAATTCTTGGGTGTTCTGTTTGACAGAAAACTGCTGGTCCTCCCACGTTTCCTATCTTTCTCGCTGTCTGCAATCCCTCAACACCCTCTGTGTTCTGAATGGTACCCCCTGGGGAGCGGACCGAGTGGTCCTTCTCCGCCTCTATCGCGCCATAGTGCACTCGAAATTGGACTATGGAAGCATAATTCACTCCTCTGCTCGGCCGTCTATTCTTCTGCATCTCGACTATCCACCACCGTGTATTACGTTTAGTGTCTGGAGCTTTTTACACCAGCCCTGTGGAAAGTTTTTGTGCTGAGACTGCTGAACCTCCGCTGTCCAATTGGCGAGCAGTCCTTCTGAGTCGCTATGCTAGCGGCCCACGACATTTTTTCGACACCTCCTTGGATGTAGGCTATGCAGGCCGCCCTTCCTCCCTACTACCACCGAGAGTCTGCTTCCGTCAACTGCTCCATTCTCTTTCCTACCGCTTTCCTAAAACCTTGACAGCTTGGGGTACAGCACCGCCTTGGCTCCGTGCCCGGACCTGCCTGCTCCGTGACCTTTGTCAATTTCCCAAGGATGGTACACTTCATTTATTTACCATCGGGCATTTGCTGCTCTATGTGCACAAATGAAGGAAGCCACATTTATTTACACTGATGGCTCGAAAACATCGTTAGGTGTAGGGAGTGCCTATATTGTTGGCGACACCCCAAATCCGTTTCGGCTTCCCGACCAGTGTTTGCTTTATACTGCGGAGCTTTACGCTTTTCTCCATGCTGTCCAATACATCTGTCGCCATCAGCGGATACAGTATGTTATCTGTTCAGATTTTCTCAGCTCTCTCCTCAGTCTCCAAGCTCTATACCCTGACCACCCTCTGGTCCACCGGATTCAGGACTGCCTGCACTTGCTCCACTTGGGGGGCATCTCAGTGGCGTTCCTCTGGCTCCCAGGACATATTGGTATCTGTGGAAATAAGGTGGCCGAAATAGCAGCCAAGGCTGCAGTCTCTTCTTCGGCCAGTTATTCGATCGATTCCCTTCGCCGATCTACGGAGTGTTTTATGTCGTCGTGTTGTTCTTTTATGGCACGCGCATTGGTCGACACTTTCCCATAATAAATTGCGGGACGTGAAAGCTCTTCGCTGTGCTTGGACCTCTTCCTCCCAAACGCATCGTCGGGAGGAGTTAATTTTAACTAGACTCTGGATAGGGCACTGTCTTTTTAGCCATCGACATCTTTTAAGCGGCGATCTTCCCCCACTCTGTTCCCACTGCTCTCAGCTGTGGATGGTAAGACACCTTTTAATTGAGTGCCCCTATTTTACTCTGTTACACGCTCGTCTACAGCTGTCGCCTGATATATTGTCCATTTTAGCAGATGACACGCGCTCGGCCGATCGCGTTCTCGAGTTTATTAGTACCAGTGAGATGACGTCAGTCATTTGAAGCTCTTTTTGGGGACAACCAACCCGTTTCTGTAGTAGATTTTTAAGCTTTCCTTCTGCTTTTAGTTTCTCCATTTTTTTGAGTTTTGTTCCCATTGCTGCTATGTTTCCATTTTCATATTTTACCGTTTCCTTAGTCACAGACCGGTTGCTAATGACCATAGCAGTTTTGCGCCCCAAAACCAAAACAAACAAAATAACTGTGGTACTGCTTGCAACATTAAAACATCAAATTGTGCATCAGTCACTACATTTGGATTTGTTTTAGTGTTCCTATTTATTTAAGCATACAACTTACAGTGTGCAGCACTTTGCACATCTTTCTGCATTGTGTTGTTAGGGGGGTTATTCCGTCCAAGTCGTGCAATGTGAAGTGCTCCCAGCACAACCAACTTGAATGTTACACCTTAGGAACCTATATGAGCTTCTTCCAGTGTGCAGCTTTGTCCATAACTTGATGTCTGTACTAGTTCAAGTTTGGCAATAATTGAACTAGGATTCTCCAACTTCCCATTGTGAGGTAATCTTTATTGTGCAACACAGTGATAACAAATGAAAATTGGAAATTAATACCCATGACACAATCTTGCTTATGACTTGAAGTATGACGAGAATCTTGTACCGATTTTAACAAGGGTATTAAAAAGATGACCATTTGTCAGTGAATGTGTGTGTGTGTGTGTGTGTGTGTGTGTGTGTGTGTTAGTGAATTATAAACTTTTGTGTCCCCCATATTCACTTTGTCAGCCTCTGAAGTTCCAAAAATACTAAATCTACCAAATTTTGCTTATATTTGATGCCACAGATCTTAAAATTGACACCTGTGTTTTATGATCTGTCACACTACAGAAAAGACTGTGTCTAAGTGCAGCAGAAACACCTGCTTTCATTCTAATACATTTTCAGTGAATGTGCAAACATTTTGCTTGCAGTTGGAAGGAAATATGAAGGAAAAGAAGTCAATCTGTTGGTTAGCTGTATATCAAAATTACTGGGATCTCATTGCCAGTGGGCCATGCGTAAAAGTGAACCTAGGTTAGCCACAGGTATATATCTTTACTACAAGTTCTAAAGCTTCTAATGGCTTCTGAAGTCACAAGTGTCTAATTCAGTCCAGTGCTTGAAATTTGTTGCATTTGTCAGTGTTTGTTACTGGCATGTTGTACTGTTGCCCCGGTCAGTGTTGCTCTTGGAATTAGAATTACTGTAATATCTTGCTGTTCTGAAAGCCAGCAAACATCTCGTTGCAGGCCAGGATGAGGGTCGAACACCTCCATGGAGGTGCATGAAATTGATTAGTGCCTTCAATTGAAACTCAAACTGATTTCCAATCCACCAATTCCTACCAAACACACAGGAAACGTACTGGTCCAGTAAGGGTTCAACAGTGTTGACATATTTGTACGTTGCTTTATCACACTTATCAACATTGGGCACAATGAATAGTTAATCATTTGACACCCTGCTAATATGAAATCTTCTTTCATCTATTTGCATAAAATGATGGTCCCTTGTACCAGACACTGTGCATCCATTTTTCTGACTGCTTCTCCTGACTAGCTTGTGCTTGTTTAATTATTTTATTTCAAAATGGCACTTATTTAAGACATGCCTCGTAAATTATAAATTAAAGCAATGTCGGTTGACTATTTTCCCAGTGAAATCCTTTAACTGCATGTTGGATAATGAATGGGAGGTTTCTGGTGAAGTCCATCGATATGATCAACAGAAATGGTTTGAGAACTTTGTTAGTCACTAGTGCTTACGTTGATGTTTGGCAAAGTAGTGCTAGCTAGGAAGCCAACATTTTCATTGGTGCTTTAATGAAGTCTTCCACTGTCAGTTGTGTGGTTTAGTATGTCCAGGCCAGTGTGAATCCATCTCTGAAAATATTGATGCTTTGGATAGAATTCGGTTTAAAATTCAAATTCATCCACCAGATTTATTTTTCTCTAGAGCCTCTGTTCTTGAACATTCTTCATATTGAGGAAGAATACAGTCCTTAGATTCCAAAGTATGGGCAGTTTTTGTAAGCAACACTTGCCAATCTTTTAACAACAGGCTGTGTGCCTACATTAGTTTTACACTCTGATATATTGTGAATTTACAGCCTGAGTGTGATAATTACATCCAGTAATACAGCATTTGAGTGTTTGCGAGATACTTGAGTTAGACTTAGTATCAAGGGGAGGCGAATACAAACTTACAATTGTATCCTTTTATCGAACCCGAGATAAAACTACGAGGGTTGAATGAAAAGTAATGCCTCCACATTCGTTAATTGGTTTGGATCACATTCATTTTTCCACACAATCACCAGCCAACTGGATACATATCTGCCAACAATGAGAAGTCAACACTGTTTCCACAACCACAGTCTCACAGTTCTCTCAACGTCTTAATCAGTACATAACGATGTCCCTGCAGATTGTCTTTCATTATCAGGAACAGATGGAAGTCAGGCGGTGCTAAATCTACGGAGTATGCCGTACGGTGGTGAGATTCAGTCTCTTGAAGTTCTGCCGTGGTGGCACGTGAAGTGTGTGGTTTGGCAGTCATGCTGCAGGAAAAATTTCCCTTTTCCTTTCAGAGACTTGTTGCCTGTTTTAGAGTTTGCATTGTTGTGATGTAACACACTGAATTTATTGTTCCATGATCAAGGAAATCAACATGGATAACACCACCTGGTTATCATGATTTTTCCAGCTGAGGGTGGCGTCTGGAATTTCTTTTTGTGGGACGAGTCTTTGTGACGATATTCCATAGACTGACGTTTCGTCTCTGGGTCGTAATGGTGTACCCACATTTTGTCTCCTGTCACAGTTGAATGGAGAAAGGCGTCACCTTCATTCTCGTAATGCAAGAGGAGTTCCTGGCAAATTTCAAGTCTGTGGGCTTCAATCAGGAGTCAGCATCTGGGGGTACCCATTGTGCACAGATCTTCCGATAGTCAAGCAAAGCAATAATATCACCCACACATTGTTGTGAAATGCCGATTGTGCTTGCAATTTCTCTGTGAGTGATAGGCGGAGCGTCCTGAATCAATCTGTTAACATTTTGCTATGGAAACTCGATGGCTGCTGTCACAGGACGTCCTACTCTCTGTTTCACAGGTCAGATATTCCTACGTCCAATATCTTTAAACTTATTTGCCCAATGACGCACAGTACTCATACCAACACAATCACCATAAAGTGCTTTCATTCTCTGATGAATCTCCTGTGGGGTGACACCTTCTGCTGTCAAGAATTCAGTGACTGCACATTGCTTAAATTGCATTGACTGACCATCTGCGCAGGATTCCACACTTTACACTGCAACAACACAACTGTTCAATGCTAAGGCTTCCTGCTAATTGGAGCTGTAGGAAATAGGCTACGGAACAAGACAGTACCTGCCGCATACCAATGCTGCCAACTGCTGAAGAGCTATGAAGGTGACTTTTCAGTCAACCCTCATATATTTTGGTCATAAAAGTTGAATAGATATTCTGGTGTCAATATATTTGTTGCAATATTGTGATATATTACTAGTGAATATACAATAAAAAATACATGCAACACAACTCGTTGAAATGTAGCACATTGACATGATACGTCCACAGAAAATCTGTCAGTCATTTTCAGTAATTGTGACCGCACATTGGAAAATTGAACATGATGTTTTGGATGCTTGAAAACATGCTCTTTTAGTTAGTTTGCAAACAATTAATGAAAACAGACTTTCTAAAAGCAAATGGAATGTGATCTATTTTTGTTATTTTTGTGAACATAGTTTTATCTGCTTATTTGTTTATCACGTCTTTAATCAACAAAATATAAGAAGCCAGTTTTGAAACTGTATCCACAGTGTAATTTTTCCAGCTACTTTGCCCTAGTTCATGTATCGTTCTTAGCCCCGTTGGAAATAACCCACTGTTCATGGGGGCTTAAATCATGCTTCTCCAAATAGTACAGGGAGCTTCAACAGAAAATGATATTGGGAAAAGAAGTGTCGAATATGCCCTATTTTCATTTTTACTCAAAAATCATCATCTTATTGACAAATTTGTAGGTTATTGGAAAATAGTTGATGAAGGAAATTTTGTATTCCACATCCTCGTGCTGCCAAGCTATTGTGTATTAAATTTCACATTCAGCATGGGTTTTTGTCTCAATTTTCATGCCAAATTTGGATTCAAATTATCTGCATTAGTATCTTGTGTGGGATACTTTCTTGCAGTTAAAACCATGTACTTTCTAACGAGCCCAGTTTGGAAAGTGTCATAGAATAGCATTTTGCAAAACCATCTCAAAATAGCACACATTTAACCTTTTTACAAACTCTTCAAATTTTCTCTAATTTATTCAGTATTGGAAAGTGGTAGATGAATGAAGCTGTGTATTTGAGAACTTTGTGTTGTTAGGTTGCAACATACCAAGTTTTACAGTTGTCATATCTTTAGTCCTTGAAATATAAAGACGCCAAATATTGCCAGTCATTAGGGACATTTGGGAATGTTGAGATAAAATTCTGTCGAAATCCGCAATGATGGAGCAAGAAAATGTCTTGAAATCAGACAATGTGATATGGAATAATCCATTACGGAATTATTTAATGTGACTCGATACAAAAGAGCTACTCGCCAAGGGGTGGCAGGAGAATGCACATTTAAAAAAGATCGAAATTTGCAAGCTTTTGGAGCTAGTGGCTCCCTCTTGTGGCAGAAGTGTTGAAAGGGAATGAAAAGTGTAGAATGAAAAGGACTGGTGATGTTTAGGAAATGGATAGAGTTTGGAAAAGACACTGAGAAACCCAGGTCTGGGGGGGGGGGGGGGGGGGGGGAGTTACTGGACTGAGAGTTTAAGGCAGAAGATATGGTTATATGCAAGATGGAGATTACTGACTCAACATGCTGCATAAGTTAATAGCAGTGGAAAGTGTACAAGCCTTCAAAGATTTCCTAAATCCTCTATTGCTTCGCAACACTTCCTCAGGTCCCTACATCATGACCCTAACTTCTCTTCTGCAGAACTTGAGGCTCTTCATTCCTTAAAAACTGATGACTCCGTCATTATCCTCCCAGCAGGCAAGGAATCCACCATGGTGGTACTTGATTGACATGAGTTTGTAAGCAAGGGTCTATGCTAGCTGTCTGACACCTCTAAGTACAGCATCTCCCATTAAGATCCCATCCTCATGATAGAAACTGACCTACAGTTCCTCCTCAAAACCTCTGGCCCCTCACAAGGACAGATGCTTCAATCCATATAACTTCTTACCCCATCCAAATCACACATCCACACTTTTTACCTTCTTTTCAAGATCTCCAAACACTGGCCATCCCATAGTTGCTGTCTTGATCAACATGTGCAATCTACAGTACAAAGAATGCCCTCATTTATTAGAGACACCAACTGTTGCCTACATTGTGTGAAATCTGTGCCCATTCCATTCCCACCGCATAACTTGCTTGTCACTGTTGATGCCATCTCCCTCTATATCAACGTCACCATGTACGAGGTCTCTCTGCTGCTGAACATTACCTTAACAAGTACCTACCTGATTCCAAACCTGTGAGGTCATTCGCACCTTAATCAGCTGTATACTTACCAACAATTACGTTGCCTTTGAGGGGCAGATATAAAAGCAGATGGGTCAGCTCACACAATTCTCTTCACATTGTACCTGCTAACAAGCAACAGTACTACCATTTTGACCGTTGCCATCCTTTCCATGTCAAAAGTTCCCTCTGGTACAGCCTTGAGACTTGAGAGAAACATATCAGTTCTGATTCAGACACATTACAGCAATACACCACCAGTCTCACCTCAGCCTTCAGTGGACGTAATTACCCCACCGGCATGGTTCAAAAGCAGATTTTGCGGGCCATCACATTCAGTCCTGGTACTGCGGAACCCTCTAAAAAGCAACTCAGGAGTACACCTCTTGTCACTCAGTATTATCCTCAACTTGAATGCATTAATCGCCTACTTCAACAAGGCTATGACTTCCTAAAATCATGCCCCAAAAAGAGGTCCATTCTGTCAGACATTTTCCCCACCACACCTAGAATAACGTTTTGTCATTCTCCACAATATTCTTGTCAGACCCTATGCTGTTTCTGTGTACATTTTACTACCCTATGGCTCCTACCCCTGTGACCATCCTTTCAGAAAGACATGTCCTATGTACCCTCATGCCCACAACCTATGCCAGCTCTGTAACTGGCAAATGAATACTACCAAAAGGCAGAGCCACTTGTGTAACATTTCACGCCGATCACCTGCCACCCTACCTAAAACCTCTTTCCTCATCACCTTAGCCAGCTTCATCCTGACCCACAACTTCTTCACTTCTGAAGGCCAGACATACCAACAATTAAAGGGAACAGCCATGGGTACCAGGATGGCCCCCTCGTATGCCAACCTACTTATGGGTCGCTTAGAGGAAGCCTTCTTCGTTACCCAAGCCTGCCAACCCAAAGTTTGGTACAGATTTATTGATGACCTCTTCATGATCTGGACTCGCAGTGAAGAACAACTCCAGAATTTCCTCTCCAACCTCAACTCCTTTGGTTCCATCAGATTCACCTGGTCCTACTCCAAATCCCATGCCACTTTCCTTGACGTTGACCTCCATCTGTCCAATGGCCAGCTCCACACATCCGTCCACATCAAACCCACCAACAAGCAACAGTACCTCCATTATGACAGCTGCCACCCATTCCATATCAAACGGTCCCTTCCCTACAGCCTAGGCCTTCGTGGCAAATGAATCTGCTCCAGTCCTGAATCCCTGAATCATTACACCAACAACCTGAAAACAGCTTTCACATCCTGCAACTACCCTCCCGACCTGGTACAGAAGCAAATAACCAGAGCCACTTCCTCATCCCCTCAAACCCAGAACCTCTCACAGAACAACCCCAAAAGTGCCCCACTTGTGACAGGATACTTCCCGGGACTGGATCAGACTCTGAATGTGGCTCTCCAGCAGGGATACGACTTCCTAAAATCCTGCCCCGAAATGAGATCCATCCTTCATGAAATCCTCCCCACTCCACCAAGAGTGTCTTTCCGCCGTCCACCTAATCTTCGTAACCTCTTGGTTCATCCCTATGAAATCACCAAACCACATTCCCTACCCTCTGGCTCCTACCCTGTAACCGCCCCCAGTGTAAAACCTGTCCTATGCACCCTCCCACCACCACCTACTCCAGTCCTGTAACCCGGAAGGTGTACAGAATCAAAGGCAGAGCCATGTGTGAAAGCACCCACGTGATTTACCAACTGACCTGCCTGCACTGTGACGCTTTCTATGTGGGAATGACCAGCAACAAACTGTCCATTTGCATGAATGGACACAGGCAGACTGTTTGTTGGTAATGAGGATCACCCTGTGGCTAAACATGCCTTGGTGCACGGCCAGCACATCTTGGCACAGTGTTACACCGTCCGGGTTATCTGGATACTTCCCACCAACACCAACCTATCCGAACTCCGGAGATGGGAACTTGCCCTTCAGTATATCCTCTCTTCTCGTTATCCACCAGGCCTCAATCTCCTCTAATTTCAAGTTGCCGCCACTCACACCTCACCTGTCATTCAACATCATCTTTGCCTCCACACTCCCACCTCGACTGACATCTCTGCCCAAACTCTTTGCCTTTAAATCTGTCTGCTTCTGTGTGTGTGTGTGTGTGTGTGTGTGTGTGTGTGTGTGTGTGTGTGTGTGTGTGTGTGTGTGGGCGCGCGCGCGCGCATACCTATCCTTTTTTTCCCCCTAAGGTAAGTCTTTCCTCTCCCGGGATTGGAATGACTCCTTACCCCCTCCCTTAAAACCCACATCCTTTCATCTTTCCTTTTCCTTCCCTCTTTCCTGACGAAGCAGCCGCCTGGTTGCGAAAGCTCGAAATTTTGTGTGTTGTTTTATTGTGCCTGTCTGCCGGCGCTTTCCCACTTTGTAAGTCTTGGAACATCAACAAAAGCAAAACGAGGATAATGGAATGTAGTCGAATTAAGTCGGGTGATGCTGAGGGAATTAGATTAGGAAATGAGACAAAGTAGTAAGGGGTTTTGCTGTTTGGGGAGCAAAATAACTGATGATGGTCGAAGTAGAGAGGATATAAAATGTAGACTGGCAATGGCAAGGAAAGCGTTTCTGAAGAAGAGAAATTTGTTAACATCGAGTATAGATTTAAGTGTCAGGAAGTCATTTCTGAAAGTATTTGTATGCAGTGTAGCCATGTACGGAAGTGAAACATGGACGATAAATAGTTTGGGCAGGAAGAGAATAGAAGCTTTCGAAATGTGGTGGTACAGAAGAATGCTGAAGATTAGATGGGTAGATCACATAACTAATGAGGAAGTATTGAACAGGATTGGGGAGAAGAGAAGTTTGTGGCACAACTTGACCAGAACAAGGGATCAGTTGGTAGGACATGTTCTGAGACATCAAGGGATCACCAATTTAGCATTGGAGGGTAATAATCGTAGAGGGAGACGAAGAGATGACTACACTAAGCAGATTCAGAAGGATGTAGGTTGCAGTAGGTACTGGGAGATGAAGCTTGCACAGGATAGAGTAGCATGGAGAGCTGCATCAAACCAGTCTTAGGACTGAAGACCACAACAACAACAACAACAACTGGAAACACACAATATCCTCTTGCAGAGCACGTTCTACAGCACGGCAGACGTGATTTCAGTGCTTGTTGCACCACACGTACCATCTGGATTCTTCGCCCAGACACCAGTTTCTCAGAACTGCGCAGGTGGACGCTGGCATTACAACCCTTGGTTCTCGACGCCCGTATGGTCTTAACTTAAATTAATTTCTTCCATCTCAGCATTTCTTCACAGTAACTATTCATTTCTTCTTCCCCTTTTAGTTTTCTATAGATTTTATTTTCTGGCCTGTCAATTTCACACACCCACTTACACCACTTAGCTTTTTCGCTCTTATTGACTCATGCAAAACAAATTACTGACTAAACACTGTGCACATTACCCTATCTTCCACCTTTAAGCTCTAAGGTTTTAAAATATCATCCAGTGCAGTTCACAACAATCAATTTTTCTGTCTCAACACATGTGGTAGTTCTCCCCTGACAAGATGTTCTTGGTGACTTTTCCAAACTCTATTCCTTTGCCTAAACCTCGCCAGTCCTTTTCCTTCACTGTATTAACAGGAACCTCAGACTTCTCTCAGATTCTGTAGTTATCTTTAGTGAAGCATTCTTGGAAAAGCTGCACTACTATTAACTTGGATCATGATGAGATTCCAAAGTGGTGCGAAGACTGTAACTTGTTTTAATAGTTCATAAATGTAAAATCTTGCACTTCGCAAAACTAAAAAGTGTCATAAGACTACAGTTTGTCACAATAGCAGTCAGTCTACTCATGCAAACATCTGGGTGTACCGTATTTACTCGAATCTAAGCTGCACTTGAATGTAAGCCGTACTTGAAGTACGAGACTTGAAATCAAGGAAAAACAATTTCCCAAATCTAAGCCACACCTGAAATTTGAAACTCGAAATTCAAGGGGAGAGAAGAGTTTTAGACCGCACCTCCAAATCGAAACAAAGTTGGTCCGTTGTAACACGAGACACAATTCAGGTCGAATGGATGAAGATACAACTACAGTAGTTTGGTTCGAGTTGTAAGCGTAACAGTTAAGCTTTACCAGGTAGCCATTGCTGTGTGTCAGGTGCTCCGTCCATATTTGTACGGGTACCCTTCCTTTTTCATGTGCTTTGTCTGGTTTGAATTGATTGCTTATTTTGCTTTGATCTGATAAGTGCCGTTCTCTTTGTTATAGGTGTTTATGTCACTCTAAGCTGAAACTGCATTATTTTAATGTGTCGTGCATTGTTTGTCGAATTCTGATAATAAGTGTTTACGACCTGTCGCTGCTCGCGGCATGGCTTCCTTTCGTGCGGACTACCGTATCCGTTTGGAAATCTTTGCAGACATCTTCAGTACATTACATTGTGCACAGAAATCAAGTCATCTTATATTTAAAAATCTAGTCAGTTGCCATGCTTCATTTCTATCACTATTCGGTGTAAGAGTAATACAAATATAAACATTACATGATATGATATGATATGTATATTAATCTGTGTTTGCTGTTGTCTCACTCTAGTTTTGTAGTTTACTAGACAAACAGGATTTAAATGAGATAGCAGCAAACACGAAAGAATACAAGGCATAACGTTTACATTCTTCTAACTTTTCTTTTAATTTATGTACTGACGCAGAGGTTTTGGTGCCAGTATTTATCTTTGTGCCTGCAAAGCATGCCTGTGTAGCACTACATATATTTGACAGAAGTAGTTAGCTGTGGTGGCACCTACCAACATTTTTCAGAACTTTCGCTTACTTTGCACTCAATTCTAAGCCTCAGGCATTTTTTTTTTTTTTTTTAATTACAAAAACCAGGAAAAAAGTGGACTTAGATTCGAGTAAATACAGTAGTCATTTGCAGGTATGTGAAATTGTGTGTGAGGACTGTATACAGTTTAAAGGAGAAGAAGCCATAATAACTGGTAGTGGGAGGTAGTCTCTGCCATGTACTTCATTGTTTGTTTGCAGGATATGCATGTAGGTAGTTCACCGACTGTTGCAATAATCTTTGTCTTTGCCCTGGCACATCGTTTTTTCCTTGCATAGCTTGTATCTCTTGAATCATTATTTTGGAATTGTGATGTCAGCATTCCAAGAGCTCTTAAGCTTGTCTTGAAATCTTCAAAACTGATGTAATCTGCGCCATCTGATAGAGATGGGCTGAACATGTGGATTTTTCTGCAAGGAAAAATCTTTTTTGCATGATGGCCTGTTTTAATCTGGTTCTGTATCGGATTTTGTCGTGTATTTTAGCTGATTTGTCATATCCAATTTAATGGCAGTTTGTTTCATTTTTCTAAAATAGTTGCAAAATGTTCTATGTAAAAATGCATACTTGAGGACAGTGCTTAATGATGAAAGCATTGCAAACAGACTACTTGGACCAAACAGCTGTTATTGTAAAAAAATAAATCTTTTTGAGACTTTATGGCCTTTTGTGTACAATTAAGTGGTGGACAGAATCGTCAACATTTTCAAAGTTTTTTTTAATTGATCTTTTTTCACTCAACAAGGTGGGGTAGTGCATTGTTTGAAATTCTGTGCTCATTGTTTAGTGCAATTCACTACAACCTATAAGTCAGCTATGCTTCAGAGACAATTCGTAAAGGAAACAAAGAACATAAAGTTTTGGTCACTAAGTTAAAGAAGTGTTTCAACCTACCAATAAAATAGCAAAATAAAAGCCAGTGTTTTACACCTTAAATTCAATACTTCAGAATTAATTAGATTTAGGAGTTGTCCTTTGATGAACTACCCCCCCCCCCCCTCACACACACACACACACACACACACACACACACACACACACACACACACACACACACACACCTACCTGTTCCCCTGTTCGGTGTCTGCTAGACTCATGCCCATGTAGTGGCATATATTTTGTGTGTGTGTGTGTGTGTGTGTGTGTGTGTGTGTGTGTGTGTGTGTGTGTGTGTTTTGTTCTTACTCTAGCTCGTCAAAGCATAAACTCCAAAAGTTAGCATTTTTTTTACCTATCAACACCTCAGTGCTTACACTTTTTGGTGAGTGGTCTCCTTTAATCCTGAAGTATTTGCATTCTGCAGGAACTTTCCTACAACTTTTATACCTTAATTTAACAATATGAATATGACTGTAGGCATTCATTACATTAAAATGCACTGCTTTCAGTGGTTGAACGAAACATCAGGTGTCAAATATTGGCAACTCATCGGGGCCCGTAGCTCATTTGTGAGTGCATGCTTGACTACCACAGGCTGCCAGCCTTTGCAGCACTACTTTCCTTCCTGTGCTTGTGCTCCAAGTCTGTACTTCCACTATCCCTTTCCCCCTCTGTCTTTCTATTGGATTTTGTTTCTGGTGCACGCCACACATCGACCTGGTACGTGGTTTAGGACCCTAGTTTTTATTTCACTTCCAGCCTTCTCTACACCTTTTCATAAATAAATACATGGCCCTCATTGTTGTTTGACCTGCCACCACTTTTCCAAATCTGTCAAAGTGCAAATTGTGCAGGCACCATTGCCCAATGTGGTGTATGTTCCACCTTTGTGGCTTTCCGGCTTAGCAATGCTCCCTTCCAGTAAAGTAGTACACCCAGAGCTCACCACTGTAGCCATCCTGTTGTGGGGAGTGTGACAGGGGCTTAAATACCTGCAAGATAGTAGCCCCCTGACCAATCAGAGATTGCCTTGTCGGTGCCTGAGCTAAAACCTCCCCATAATGCCAAGGAGTATGTGCCCATTGTGATTGGGGCGCAGGGACTCCGAATGACGGATAACTGGCTAGATAGCCGGTGGTGAGTCTGGGTGACACCTGTGGGGAGAGCCCCTCTTTGGTGTAGTTGACACCTTGGCAGATGAATAACATATGACGCAGGTGAAGTTTCCTCCTGCTGGTGGTTGTTAGGACCCCATGAGTCTCTTCAGAAGCAAAGAACTCACTCATGTCAGAGAGATGATCAGAGAATGTTTCCTTCACTGGCAGTGTCGTGGCAGGAACGTAGGGCTAAATGACAGTTTTGGTTAAAACATCCCGTGCCCGGTCGTGGGCATTGCTTGCTTGTGACAAGCTGGGTGACTTTTGGTGGCTATACTCCCCACGATACTCTAAAAAGGGTTCAAGGTATAAGTTTCCATTGTGACCCCTTGCAGTCTCCATTGTGACCATAGTGTGCCAAAGGACAATAGGGTTGCTACTGAGACCTTCATCTTAGTCTTAGAGAGCGATTTGTTGCCTGAAAATGTCAAGGTGATGGTATACTGATGTGACATGAAACCATAGACAGACCAATCTGTAGGATTGTGGACAACTGTTGCTTGCGAATATTCCTTGTGCATCAAATCTAGACATGATTGTCTCAATGGGAATTCCGCGATTGTTCATTAAATAAAATATGGCGTTTGTCTTCGATCGCTATTCTTTATTTTCAGTTACCGGTTTCGGGCTAGCTGCCCATCTTCAGATCATATATTGTAGTTACAGAGTAACTCGTGCGTACAGAACACTCGGTTCGCTGTCATAAGACTTATTGTGCCCGGGAGACGGTGGCCCCTATCACTTGTGAGATCCAGCGGGCTACCGCAGAGTCCATACCCGATCTAGTAACCACCACAGACAGTGGCCTGTACATTGGTGGAATGATCATTGTCAATTGGCAATCAGGGACAGACGAACAGCTCTGTGGAACTTCAGACACTGTTCAACTACAGAACGTCTTTATGCCTTCAGGTCTGTGAGAGCACATGCGAGGTGAGTGATAAAAGAATGGAAGAGGGCTTCCTGGAGGGAATTCGCAACTTCCATTAATCGGTCCACTATCACTGCGCAAGTTTGGGGATCAATAAGACGGATTTCAGGCAAGGGTGGTACACAGCCCCTTATGGCCTTGTCAAGTAGTGGGATCTTTGTGGACAGACTCAGCTTTTAGCTGAATGCTTCATTGTTACTACATCATCCAGACAAGCCCCTGCTTTTCTAGTGTTCTTTAGGACTGCAGAGATCAGGAAGCTCAGTTTCTTTCCGCATAATGAGGAAGTCTAAAACCTTCTGTTCTCCTTGTGGAAACTGGAATCAGCTTTGTCTGCATCCAGAGACACTGCTCCAGGACCTGATGAGAACCATTGTGCCACGCTTTGTCATCTGTGCCCTGAAGCAAAAGGACAGCTCCTATCTTGTCTCAATCAGATCTGGTTTGGTGGACAGTACACTACAATTTGGAAGGAGGCAATATTGATTCTGTCCTGGAAACCAGGCAGAGACTGTAGTGCCCCTAACAGTTATTAGAGTGTAGCCCTTACCAGTTGTGTGGGTAAGACTCTTGAATGTATGATCTGCCATGTCATCTGGCTGCTCGGATCCAAAAGTCATCTGAGCTACTCCCAGTGCGGTTTCAGGCACTACTGTTCCACTCTCAACAACATAATTCTACTGAAGACAATGATACAGGAGTCCTTATTATGCTGAAACCATTTGGTTTACGTGTTTTTTGCCCTCAAAAAAGCATATGACACTACTTGGAGGCACAACATCCTTCACCAACTTCGTGCCTGTGGACTATTCGGACACCTGCTTCCTATCCAATCCTTTTTCGAGGACCGGCGTTTTTGATATCGCATTGGTGATGCCATGTCTGACTGCTATGTTCAGGAGAATGGGGTTCCCTAGGGCAGTGTTCTCCATGTCACATTGTTTGCCATTGCTATCTATGGCATTTCCTCCGCAGTCATGAGGCCTGTCAAATGCTCTTTGTTTGTGGATGACTTTGCAATCTTCTTCTCTTTCTCTGCTCTTATGGCAACAACGAGGCAGCTACAGCTGACCACTAGGAGGCTGGAAACCTGAGCCAGGACAAATGGATTACGGTTCTTACCCGAAAAGACTGCACATGTCAATTTTAACTGTGCTTGTCGAAGTTTCAACCAACCAGTGCTCACAATGGGGGACAATATTTTACTTTTTAAAGACACTGCTCTTTTTGGGTTTATTATTTGACTCGAAATTAACTTGGCTCTCACACCTGAAAGATCTACAACAAAGGGCTTCCAGTCATTGAATATTTTGAAATGCCGTAGCAGAAAAACATGGGGAGCTGACACGTCCTGTCTCATGCAGTTTTGTAGAGCATATGTTCTCACGTTTAGATTATGGCAGCATGGTTTCGTGATCGGTCCGTCCTTCCTACCTCAAGATGCTAAATGCTCTCCTTCATGAGGGCATTCAGATATTGGCTGGAGCCTTTCGGACCAGCCCAGTTCCGAGCCTGTTTGCAGAGGTTGGTGAACCGCCACTCTGGATTCGGTGACATATCCTTTTTGGCTTGACAGGCGTTGAAAATCTGTGTCACCTGACTCATTGACATTTAGTCCAGTGGTCCTTTTTTCCACCTTTGAATGGTTGTTCAGGATACGGCCCCATGCGACCGAACCATTTGGGATACATGCTGTAGTGTGTCTAAAGGCTCTGGATCTCTCATTCATCAAAATACACAGCCAGGGATGGAACGCATTGCCACCTTGATGTCCGACGATCTTGAAGTATCGTCCGATGTCTTGTTTCTTTTATAACACATGTTAGATCTTTTAATGTTTCACACGTACGAACATATGGGCTTCCTGAGTCATCGTAGCTGCGCAAGCGCGGTGACGCTTGTTATCTGGCACTTTCTTGCAAGTGCTGAAACGAACCTATTTCTAACTGGTCGCTGGAAAATATTGCGAATGGTGGTTTGAAAAGCGTTACATTCAAAGCAGATTTCCTTTTACACTAGATGAACTATGTGGGAGAATGTTCGATGCATTTTTTAAATCTCAAAGTGTTTGACTCTCATTTAAAAATCAACTCTTTGTGGGAAACCATTCAGAGGAATTTCAAGCCCAGATCATCAGACATTTACGTCGTTATTAAAAATTTTACTGGCACATTTGTGTGATGTATCTTAAAGTTCAACATTCGTGGAAATTTGGCTTTTCTTCCAGCTTATTAATCTTCGAGACTAATATTATACTTGAATACTACGTATATTAATTTAAAGCACTAACTTTTCTTATTTGTGTGTTCGCGCTACTGAAGCTATCTTGCTATTGGCTTACTATACCCCTTGTCCTGTGCTGCCATGAGGTGGAGACATCATGTGACACGAGCTATGACTCTTACAAAAGCGCATTGCAATCTCTATTGCAATGTTTCGGAAAGTAACATGTGTTTGGTGGAATTCAAATTTATACCTGAAAATATGCAGAGTATATGTTGCTGCACATCAAAGGTCTTTCAAAAAGTGTTTTTTTCCCCCTCGAGTTTCGTTTTCTAAGGTGCCGGGAAATTCTACTCTGGTATATAAAACCATAAACATTCAAAGGATTGATGAGTTTTACTGTGCCGGGGAAGAATATACTGTCACTTAACATTGAAAAAGTGTATTTTCACCCAGGAGAAAGTCTATTTTTTAACTGGGAAATCCGGGAATTTTTTTCCTTGTCCATGTATACACCCTGTACAAGCACTTCACCAAATGTTTCCAGCAGACCCACTGATTCAGCTCATCCATGACTCCTTACAATGGCTCCAACACCATGGCAAGGTGGTGGTCTTTTGCTGGGTACCTGACCACATTGGGATACAGGGCAATGACATGGCCGACGAAGCAATCAAGGAAGCATGTTGGGATGGTGCTGTCCATCAATGTCCCATGCCATTGCATGCCATCATCTCATTTTCTGACAGACGCACCACGCGTCAGTGGGAGACTGAATTTTTGCAGGTGACAGGCGACAAACTATTGTCGCTCAAATCGACTACAAAGGTTTGGCGGACTGCATGACAGCCTCACCGCTGGATGAAGCAGGGCATATATGACCCAGGAGATCCGGGAAAGACCCATGAATTTTTTCATCCGTGGGAAAACTGGGAAAAACCAGGAATTTTTTAGAATTCCGGGAATTTTTCATTGTTTTAGTTTCAAGTTAAGTTTTTTAATTTTGACTGGTAAGAACCGATACTCTACCGAAGGATATTACTGTATCCCAGTACTGCGAATAATACTTCAACAGTAAAACATAAACGAGAGGAAAAAAATGAAAATAACTTA
This sequence comes from Schistocerca gregaria, assembly GCF_023897955.1. Lineage (NCBI taxonomy): Eukaryota > Metazoa > Arthropoda > Insecta > Orthoptera > Acrididae > Schistocerca > Schistocerca gregaria. Next base: position 35,222,908 of record NC_064925.1, on the reverse strand, counting down.
AATTGCAAAGAAAATGCGCTATATACAAGAAAGACACAGTGCTCGTGCAAGTGTCTGCCAACAGCAAAACGTGTCAAAGGCCTTAGGAAGACTATGCAAAGCTTCATAACAACAAATTGCCTCCGGTGAGTGTGAAGTCACAACTGCTTACAGTAGATTCGTTTTAGCAGTTACAAGTGGGCGCATGCGCAGTTGAGTCGCGATTTAGTAGTAGATTATCCCACTTCTTGCTACAGCAATGTGGCTGTTGGCTGTGCTAGCAGTCACAGCAAGCAGCTAGATGCTACTGGGAAAAGGAGTGCCAAATTCATATTCTTGAGGAAAACAAACTTCGTTTCACAAAGAGCCTAGCGTCCAGCGCACATTGGTCTATTGATTATTCATATGATTTTTAAACGCATCCCTGTTGGTTTTTGAACATTCTTTGCACTTTAAGTTGATTTCTGAATGAATCCTATGTTGATTTTTGAATGCGTGCATAGTGTACGCGATGTCTCTGTCAGGAGAACCCTCGTCGCATTTAGAAATTAACTTTTGGCAGACGAAAGGTGTCGGGGCCATATGACCTGAGCGGAGTAAAGCCTAACAGATAAATGCCAATCGCTGTCTGATTATGTGGTCGCTTAGGTTTGTGAATGATCAGCGTTGTTATAATTGCTAGGGAAATCCATAGATTCAGGCTACCGGAATGGAAATAAACCACTAACAGGAATAACAAGGGATTTTTGGCCTGGTCGCCACACTAGTAAGGACCAGTTAAAGTACAGTCTGCGGCCAGCAGCAGCTCAAGTTCTATTCTGGAAGTAAAGTGGAAAACATATTGTACGAACACATCAAATTATGGAAGAATAAGACAATTCCAAATTTATATAAAAATTTCGTAATACTAATTTTCGATCTCGTGCTTAAGAATCAGGTGCTTGTGAATGAAATGTGAAGCTATTTCCTAACATAAAGTTTTTTCCTTGTACTAGGCCTAGTAGGCACTTGATGTTGGTGCTTCGTGAAGTATATTCTGTCGTGTTATAAAAATGACCATAGTAGAAAGGCGTGTTTTGTTTTATCTAGCAGACAGTGACAATATAGACATAGTCAGATCGAGAAACCACAACAGTCTTGGGTATTACTTGTATTAACATCTTTTACAGTATTAGATAACGGCATTTCGATTTTCATGTAGCGAAACGTTTGACGAACTCCATGCTTTCACAGAAAGGAAAGCATACTGTGTAAAGCAGTGGCAAGATTAGAGAGAGAAAGATGCTAGGAGCTAAGGATTGAAGAAATGTGTACTTTCTTGCTTCTCTCTCCTCTTTAGTGGTTTTATGTATCCTGTATTTAATTTTATGTCACACAAAACAGCTAGTTATTAGCCGATACGCAAATCTTCTGAAGAGTTTTTGTTCTCTCAATTACAAATAATCCCATTCGTTATTAATTGCGAGATTATTAATTTTTTTTAAAGACGGGCGGGATGTCAAGTGGGCTGACTGGGAGAAGGAGAGGCACCACAGGACATTTAAATTTCCACTGTCCTGAATATAGTTTGATGGCATCCAGTACAAAATATACACGTTTCAATACCACAGAGCAAAATACAGTGACATGCTATAGAAGAATGCTGCCTGGAGAGACGTGGCACTGCACTTTGGCACACTTACGATGATACAATGTATTAAATTTCCTCTAACACACGTTTTATGTTTCATAATTTTCAGAAAGATGTGCGCTGCATGATGAATGTATTTTTAAAAATTCGATTTTTTTTTAATGTATAGACCCGGTTCACAAAATCGTAGATCCGGGGCTGATGCGCAGAGCAGTCTGAGTTACAGTGGGTAGTCTCTCCTTAGTGATTTGGCTGTTTCCCCTTCGTTTATTCTCATGTCAAATGAAAACAAAATGGATATAGGTGGCTGGGAACTATCAAGTGAATTAAAATACATTAACATAATTACAGAAGGCTAAAGTATGTTGTTAATTTCAGATTTTGTTTTATTTCCACCTACCAGACAGTCAAGCATTAATAGCATTGCAGAACAATGAAGTTATTTTTGTCTGTTTGGTAGAGAAATTTGACTGTTATTAACCTTTTCCGAAGAGGCAGTCAATGTATTTGAAACGAAATGTTTAATTCCACAGTAACGGCCAGTTTCAACTGTTTGCTGCATTTAAAGTGCATGTTTTCATCTTCTAGCATGTATGGAATTATGCCATAATAAAGAACCAAACATGATATGATACAGTACTGATGCTCTAAAAAAAATTTACATCCAGAAAACCACAATGAAAAGCTTAATATGAGGTCGAGGTCTACTTCATTGGGAATGTGGACATACAAATGTTCACTCTAGGTTGTTGTTGTTGTGGTCTTCAATTCCTGAGACTGGTTTGATGCAGCTCTCCATGCTACTCTACCATGTGCAAGCTTCATCATCTTCCAGTACCTACTGCAACCTACATCATTCTGAATCTGCTTAGTGTATTCATCTCTTGGTCTCCCTCTACGATTTTTACCCTCCACACTGCCCTCCAATACTAAATTGGTGATCCCTTGATGCCTCGGAACATGTCCTACCAACCGATCCCTTCTTCTAGTCAAGTTGGGCCACAAACTTCTCTTCTCCCCAATTCTATTCAATACCTCCTCATTAATTATGTGATCTACCCATCTAATCCTCAGCATTCTTCTGTAGCACCACATTTCGAAAGCTTCTATTCTCTTCTTGTCTAAACTATTTATCGTCCATGTTTCACTTCCATACATTGCTACACTCCATACAAATACTTTCAGAACGACTTCCTCACACTTAAATCATTACTCGATGATAACAAATTTCTCTTCTGCAGAAATGCTTTCCTTGCCATTGCCAGTCTACGTTTTATATCCTCTCTAATTCGACCATCATCAGTTATTTTGCTCCTCAAATAGCAAAACTGCTTTCCTAATCTAATTTCCTCAGCATCACCCAACTTAATTCGACTACATTCCACTGTCCTTGTTTTGCTTTTGTTGATGTTCATCTTATATCCTCCTTTCAAGACACTGTCCATTCCGTTCAACTGCTCTTCCTAGTCCTTTGCTGTCTTTGACAGAATTACAAAGTCATCGGCGAACCTCAAAGTTTTTATTTCTTCTCCATGGATTTTAATACCTACTCCGAACTTTTCCTTTGTTTCCTTTACTGCTTGCTCAATATACAGATTGAATAACATCGGGGACAGGCTACAACCCTGTCTCACTCCCTTCCCAACCACTTGTTCCCTTTCATGTCCCTCAACTCTTATAACTGCTATTTAGTTTCTGTACAAGTTGTAAATAGCCTTTTGCTCCCTGTAGTTTACAGTGCTCTGTCAAACTCTTCACACAATATCATATCTCCCATTTCATCTTGATCTACAGTCCCCTCCATTTCCATAATATTGCCCTCAAGTACATCACCCGTATATAGACCCTCGATATACTCCTTCCGCCTTTCTGCTTTCCCTTCTTTGCTTAGAACTGGGTTTCCATCAAAGCTCTTGATATCCATGCAAGTGGTTCTCCTTTCTCCAAAGGTCTCTTTAATTTTCCTGTAGGCAGTCTCTATCTTACCCCTAGTGAGATAAGCCTCTGCATCCTTACATTTGTCCTCACTTTAAGTATGCACTTTCAATTTGCACATTCTAGTATGGTTCACGAAATTCCTATGCTCTTGGACTATGCTCTGATATCTTGTTTCTTTTATGACATAATGTATAATCTTTCAATGTTTTACATGTACATATATACAGGCTTCCTACGTCACAGTAGCTGCGCAAGCAAGGTGTTGCCTGTTATCTGCGCTCTCTGGCTGTTGCTGAAACGAACCTGTTTCTAACAGACCCCTGGAAAATATTGCAAATGGTGGTTTGAAAAGCATTACTTTCAAAGTAAATATTCTTTTACGTAAGTTGAAGTATGTGCGAGAATGTACCATGAATTTCGTAAATCGCAGAATGTTTGACTCTCATTTAAAAATCAACTGTTAGATGACAAGCCATTTAGAAGCATTTTGAACCCTGAAGATCAGAAATTTATGTCATTATTAAAAACTTTACTGGCACATTTGTGTGATTTATCTTAAAGTGTAACACATGCAGAAAAGATCAACATTATTATTATTTTGTTGAGCCCAACCTACATAGGTAGGAATGATCATCAAAATAAAATAAGAGAAATCAGAGCTCGAACAGAAAGGTTTAGGTGTTCGTTTTTCCCGCTCGCTGTTCGGGAGTGGAATAGTAGAGAGATAGTATGATTGTGGTTCGATGAACCCTCTGCCAAGCACTTAAATGTGAATTGCAGAGTAGTCGTGTAGATGTAGATGTAGATATGGGAAAGCTTAGCTTCTCTTGCAGCTTATTAACCTTAGAGACCAATATTATATGTGAAAGATTTGCTTTTCTTGTAGCAACACTATGTATATACTATTAACTTTCCCTGTTTGTGCGTTCGTGCTACTTAACAGTGATTTTGCTGTTGGCTGACACCACGTGTCCTTTGCACTGAATATCTGCCGTCATTGGCTGGTGAGATCATGTGACATGAACTATGACTGGCTTACAAAAGCGCATCGCAATCTCGATTTCAATGATTCAGAAGGTAACATGGGGTGTTTGGTGAAATTCCAATGTATACTTTCGTAATATGAAAATAACATGCGTACATGTTGCTGCATAGCAAAGATATTTCCAAAACATGTCTTTTTCCGTGAGCTTCGTTTTCTAAAGTGCCGGGAAATTCTTCACCCGTGTAGAAAACCATAACCATTCAAAGAATTGATAGGTTTTGCAGTTACAAGGGAAAATATTCTGTCACTTAACACGGAAAAGTGTGTGTTCACCAGGGAGAAAGTATGTCTTTAACTGTGAAATCCGGGAATTTTTTTCCGTGTCCTCTTACACACACTGAAGGAGGTTTTGATTACCAGACTGCACATCGGGCATAGCCTTGTAATGCATGGCTTCCTCCTTCGGTGGGAGAATCCACCACTCTGTCAAGTTGACGGCATGTCACTTTCAGTTCAGCATATTGTGGATGTGTGTGTCCTATATACTGATATTAGTGCAGTCCTCAGTCTTGTTGGAGATCTACCTACCATTTTCTTGGACCTACTGATAACAAACAGACCCAAACTTTTTGACTCTGTAAGTGCAGAACAGGGAATCAGTGATCATAAGGCTGTTGCAGCATCCCTGAATATGGAAGTTAATAGGAATATAAAAAAATGGAGGAAGGTTTATCTGTTTAGCAAGAGTAATAGAAGGCAGATTTCAGACTACCTAACAGATCAAAACGAAAATTTCTGTTCCGACACTGACAATGTTGATTGTTTATGGAAAAAGTTCAAGGCAATCGTAAAATGCGTTTTAGGCAGGTACATGCTGAGTAAAACTGTAAGGGACGGGAAAAATCCACCGTGGTTCAACAACAAAGTTAGGAAACTACTGCGGAAGCAAAGAGAACTAACCTCCAAGTTTAAATGCAGCCAAAACCTCTCAGACAAACAGAACCTAAACGATGTCAAAGTTAGCGTAAGGAGGGCTATGCGTGAAGCGTTCAGTGAATTCGAAAGTAAAATTCTATGTACTGACTTGACAGAAAATCCTAGGAAGTTCTGGTCTTACGTTAAATCAGTAAGTGGCTCGAAACAGCATATCCAGACACTCCGGGATGATGATAGAATTGAAACAGAGGATAACACGCGTAAAGCTGAAATACTAAACACCTTTTTCTAAAGCTGTTTCACAGAGGAAGACTGCACTGCAGTTCCTTCTCTAAATCCTCGCACAAACGAAAAAAATAGCTGACATCTAAATAAGTGTCCAAGGAATAGAAAAGCAACTGGAATCACTCAACAGAGGAAAGTCCACTGGACCTGACGGAATACCAATTCGATTCTGCACAGAGTACGCGAAAGAACTTGCCCCCCCTTCTAACAGCCGTGTACCGCAAGTCTCTAGAGGAACGGAAGGTTCCAAATGATTGGAAAAGAGCACAGGTAGTCAGTCTTCAAGAAGGGTCGTCGAGCAGACGCGCAAAACTATAGACCTATATCTCTGACGTCAAACTGTTGTAGAACTTTAGAACATGTTTTTTGCTAGAGTATCATGTCGTTTTTGGAAACCCAAAATCTACTATGTTGGAATCGACATGGATTCTGGAAACAGCGATCGTGTGAGATCCAACTCGCTTTATTTGTTCATGAGACCCAGAAAATATTAGATACAGGCTGCCAGCTAGATGCTATTTTCCTTGACTTCCGGAAGGCGTTCGATACAGTTCCGCACTGTCGCCTTTTAAACAAAGTAAGAGCCTACAGAATATCAGACCAGCTGTGTGGCTGGATTGAAGAGTTTTTAGCAAACAGAACACAGCATGTTGTTATCAATGGAGAGACGTCTACAGACGTTAAAGTAACCCATGGTGTGCCACACAGGAGTGTTATGGGACCATTGCTTTTCACTATATATATGACCTAGTAGATAGTGTCGGAAGTTCCATGTGGCTTTTGCGGATGATGCTGTAGTATACAGAGAAGTTGCAGCAGTAGAAAATTGTAGCGAAATGCAGGAAGATCTGCAGTGGATAGGCACTTGGTGCAGGGAGTGGCGACTGACCCTTAACATCGACAAATGTAATGTATTGCGAATACATGGAAAGAAGGATCCTTTATTGTATGATTATATGATAGCGGAACAAACACTGGTAGCAGTGACTTGTGTAAAATATCTGGGAGTATTCGTGTGGAACGATTTGAAGTGGAATGAACATATAAAATTAATAATTGGTAAGGCGGGTACCAGGTTGAGATTCATTGGGAGAGTCCTTAGAAAATGTAGTCCATCAACAAAGAAGGTGGCTTACAAAACACTTGTTTGAGCTATACTTGAGTATTGCTCATGACTGTGGGATCCGTACCAGATCGGGTTGACAGAGGAGATAGAGAAGATCCAAAGAAGAGTGGTGCGTTTCGTCACAGGGTTATTTGGTAACCGTGATAGCGTTACGGAGATGTTTAGCAAACTCAAGTGGCAGACTCTGCAAGAGAGGCGCTCTGCATCGCCAGTGTAGCTTGCTCGCCAGGTTTTGAGAGGGTGCGTTTCTGGATGAGGTATCGAATATATTGCTTCCCCCTACTTATACCTCCCGAGGAGATCACGAATCTAAAATTTGTAAAATTAGAGAGATTCGAACGCGCACGGAGGCTTTCAGACAGTTGTTCTTCCCGCGAACCATATGGGATTGGAACAGAAAAGGGAGATAATGACAGTGGCACGTAAAGTGCCCTCCGCCACACACCGTTGAGTGGCTTGTGGAGTATAGATGTAGATGTACCGATTCCAGTGTTGCAGGGGTGGTGAAATTTTGTGTACTGTCAGGCCTCATCCCTTAAGTAGTGGCGGAGGGCAGTAGACTTCAGTACACTATAAATTGCTCTGCATGTGGTGATGGCCTTCGTCCCCACCCACGAGATTAGCATGCTGACTTTTCGTCAGGGCTCTGATGACCATGATGTCAAGCAGCCCTCAGCCCAAATCATCATCATCTTTCGGTGACTCCCTTGACTGCCAGTGCCCTCCTTTGTTACCTCATGGAGTTTGCTTTTGGTTACTGTTCCACCAGCTTAACTTCAAGATAGGCCTACTTGGCCATGTTCCCAATGGGTGTGAACCATTCACCACCTTGGCTTTGTGCGACAGGTCATTTTCAACTTGGGACTTCGCTTCCTAAGGACACTACTCCAGATTCGATCTATCACTGTAAGCATCTGGACCTTTCAAAGCAACTTATTGGTAGTACGTTTGTGTACACTGATGGCTCTAAGACCGACCATGGCATCAAGTGTGCCTTCCTTATTGGCAGCGACAGTTTTAGATATCAACTTCAAGATCACTGCTAGATTCTTGCAGCAGAGCTCTTCGCCCTCTATAAAGTCACCCAATACATCTGGCAACAAGATCTTTTTAATTGTGCCACATGTTCAGATTCTGTCAAAGCCCTTCAGAGCCTATGTATGTTATATGCAGTCTGTCCAAGAAATATTCCACTTGATACTGGTGAGTATGACGTCAGTATGACGGAAAATGAGGCTGCAGTCCACCCACCTC